>NW_028122885.1:0-165000 GCF_965194805.1 Balaenoptera borealis
CGTACAGTGTGTTGCCCGAGACTCGGCAGGCACAGAGGGCCTCCGAGGGACGTATGGGAATCAATGCTGCTCAGCCGTCCCACAGGGGTGTGGAATGCGTCAGTGATCTTGAAACAAAAATGATGCTCACCCGAGGGGCCTAGGAGTCCTGAAAAGGGTACTTCCTTTAAGATAAAGCGGAACCTCCACTAAGAGCTCATGGAAAGAGCTGCATGCCTCCCTTTCTGCAGGGCTACTCAGGGCCTTACCTCGAGGCAAGGACTCACGTTGAGATTCCCTTTAGCTCTAGAGCATGGCAAGGTGAGCCCCACCCCGCCCAATGCAGCTCCGTGTGTAGCCAGAGAAAACTCATTTTCTTCCCACACCCATGCCTACAGTGGCCAGAGGGCTGTCAACAGCAGAGAATTTCAGGGAGCTTCACGGCAGCAAGAATGGAGCTTTCCAAATGGAAAGCAAGGCTAGGACCATCATGCCCCCATTTCCATGGGCACAGGCAGCATACATCTCTGTGGTTTTTAACAAGTCAAATGCGACACAGAGTACACAGTTTGCTTCCCTGAATCAACTTCTCGAGGCAGGGTGTTCTGCACCTTGTGAACGGCCTCACCAAGGAACGCCCTAGCTAGGCCTCTGGGCCCGTGCCTCTTCAAAAGCCTGCAGTGCTACAGGAAAAACTGTGCTTTAGTTGCAATAGGAACGCATGCCGTCTTTCTCCTGGAGGCAGGATGACTTCAGGTAGGAGGTCCTGGATGGAAGGAGAAGCCTAGTGTTTTTCTCTGTGCAGCTCAGACCAGGGAATGAGTGCGACTTCCACGGCATGTTGGAACTTGCTAGAATGTTGCTCTTTTACCTATGCGAGTGCTGTGAATCAAGATATCACAAGAAAGAGTGTAGTGTGTTGCCCATGACTCAGCACACACAGAGGACCTCCGAGGGACCAATGGGCCTCGTTGTGGCTCAGCAGGCCTACAGGGGTGTGGAGGTACTCAGGGATCTTGGAACAAAAATGATGCTCACCCGAGAGGCCTAGGAGTCCTGAAAAGGGTACTTCCTTTAAAGTAAAGCAGAACAGCGACTTAGAGCTCATGGAAAGAGCTGCATGCCTACCTTTTTGCAGGGCTACTCAGGGCTTTACCTCGAGGCAAGGACTCACGTTGAGATTCCCTTTAGCTCTAGAGCATGGCAAGGTGAGCCCCACCCCGGCCAAAGAAGCTCCGTGTGTAGCCAGAGAAAACTCATTTTCTTCCCACACCAATGCTAGAGTGGCCAGAGGCCTGTCAACAGCTGAGAATTTCAGGGAGCTTCACGGCAGCAAGAATGGAGCTTTCCAAATGGAAAGCAAGGCTAGGACCATCATGCCCCCATTTCCATGGGCACAGGCAGCATACATCTCTGTGGTTTTTAACAAGTCAAATGAGACACAGAGTACACACTGTTTTCTTCCCTGAATCCACTTCTCGAGGCAGGGTGTTCTGCATCTAGTGAACGGCCTCACCAAGGAAAGCCCTAGCTAGGCCTCTGGGCCCGTGCCTCTTCAAAAGCCTGCAGTACTTCAGGAAAAACTGTGCTTTAGTTGCAATAGGAACGCAAGCCGTCTTTTTCCTGGAGGCAGGGTGACTTCAGGTAGGAGGTCCTGGATGGAAGGAGAAGCCTAGTGTTTTTCTCTGTGCAGCTCAGACCAGGGAATGAGTGCAACTTCCATGGCATTTTGGAACTCGCTAGAACGGTGCTCGTGAACCTGTATGAGTGCTGGCTAATTCAAGATGTCCCAGTAAGAGTGCACTCTGTTGCCCTACACTCGGCATACACACTGTGAGTCGGAAAGCTACGGGCCTGGATATAGCTTAGAAGGGCCAGGGGAGCCTGAGGGTACTTGCTGTTCTTGCAGGAAATAGGGTTTCCAGGCGAGGCACCTAGGTGTCCTGAAAAGCGTACTGGCGTTAAAATGCTGCAGAGCAGCGACTACGGCCTCATGGAAACTGCTACACGCCTCCGCTTCTGCATAGCATTTCAGGGCCTTCCCTCGAGGCAAGTTCTCACGTTGCTTGCACTGTGAGCGACACAGCATGTTAGGATGCTGTATTTCTCCTTGAATAGAGTGACTTCAGGAAAGAGGTCCTCGATAAATTCTAAGAAGAGTGTTATCTCAGGACATTCAGACGAGGGCAATGTCGAAAACTTCCAGGGCATGTTGGACTGCCTAGAAATGTGGTTCTGATGCTGTTCGACTGCTCTGCAAATAGAGCTCTCCTGAAGTAACGTACAGTGTGTTGCCCGAGACTCGGCAGGCACAGAGGGCCTCCGAGGGACGTATGGGAATCAATGCTGCTCAGCCGTCCCACAGGGGTGTGGAATGCGTCAGTGATCTTGAAACAAAAATGATGCTCACCCGAGGGGCCTAGGAGTCCTGAAAAGGGTACTTCCTTTAAGATAAAGCGGAACCTCCACTAAGAGCTCATGGAAAGAGCTGCATGCCTCCCTTTCTGCAGGGCTACTCAGGGCCTTACCTCGAGGCAAGGACTCACGTTGAGATTCCCTTTAGCTCTAGAGCATGGCAAGGTGAGCCCCACCCCGCCCAATGCAGCTCCGTGTGTAGCCAGAGAAAACTCATTTTCTTCCCACACCCATGCCTACAGTGGCCAGAGGGCTGTCAACAGCAGAGAATTTCAGGGAGCTTCACGGCAGCAAGAATGGAGCTTTCCAAATGGAAAGCAAGGCTAGGACCATCATGCCCCCATTTCCATGGGCACAGGCAGCATACATCTCTGTGGTTTTTAACAAGTCAAATGCGACACAGAGTACACACTGTTTGCTTCCCTGAATCAACTTCTCGAGGCAGGGTGTTCTGCACCTTGTGAACGGCCTCACCAAGGAACGCCCTAGCTAGGCCTCTGGGCCCGTGCCTCTTCAAAAGCCTGCAGTGCTACAGGAAAAACTGTGCTTTAGTTGCAATAGGAACGCATGCCGTCTTTCTCCTGGAGGCAGGATGACTTCAGGTAGGAGGTCCTGGATGGAAGGAGAAGCCTAGTGTTTTTCTCTGTGCAGCTCAGACCAGGGAATGAGTGCGACTTCCACGGCATGTTGGAACTTGCTAGAATGTTGCTCTTTTACCTATGCGAGTGCTGTGAATCAAGATATCACAAGAAAGAGTGTAGTGTGTTGCCCATGACTCAGCACACACAGAGGACCTCCGAGGGACCAATGGGCCTCGTTGTGGCTCAGCAGGCCTACAGGGGTGTGGAGGTACTCAGGGATCTTGGAACAAAAATGATGCTCACCCGAGAGGCCTAGGAGTCCTGAAAAGGGTACTTCCTTTAAAGTAAAGCAGAACAGCGACTTAGAGCTCATGGAAAGAGCTGCATGCCTACCTTTTTGCAGGGCTACTCAGGGCTTTACCTCGAGGCAAGGACTCAGGTTGAGATTCCCTTTAGCTCTAGAGCATGGCAAGGTGAGCCCCACCCCGGCCAAAGAAGCTCCGTGTGTAGCCAGAGAAAACTCATTTTCTTCCCACACCAATGCTAGAGTGGCCAGAGGCCTGTCAACAGCTGAGAATTTCAGGGAGCTTCACGGCAGCAAGAATGGAGCTTTCCAAATGGAAAGCAAGGCTAGGACCATCATGCCCCCATTTCCATGGGCACAGGCAGCATACATCTCTGTGGTTTTTAACAAGTCAAATGAGACACAGAGTACACACTGTTTTCTTCCCTGAATCCACTTCTCGAGGCAGGGTGTTCTGCATCTAGTGAACGGCCTCACCAAGGAAAGCCCTAGCTAGGCCTCTGGGCCCGTGCCTCTTCAAAAGCCTGCAGTACTTCAGGAAAAACTGTGCTTTAGTTGCAATAGGAACGCAAGCCGTCTTTTTCCTGGAGGCAGGGTGACTTCAGGTAGGAGGTCCTGGATGGAAGGAGAAGCCTAGTGTTTTTCTCTGTGCAGCTCAGACCAGGGAATGAGTGCAACTTCCATGGCATCTTGGAACTCGCTAGAACGGTGCTCGTGAACCTGTATGAGTGCTGGCTAATTCAAGATGTCCCAGTAAGAGTGCACTCTGTTGCCCTACACTCGGCATACACACTGTGAGTCGGAAAGCTACGGGCCTGGATATAGCTTAGAAGGGCCAGGGGAGCCTGAGGGTACTTGCTGTTCTTGCAGGAAATAGGGTTTCCAGGCGAGGCACCTAGGTGTCCTGAAAAGCGTACTGGCGTTAAAATGCTGCAGAGCAGCGACTACGGCCTCATGGAAACTGCTACACGCCTCCGCTTCTGCATAGCATTTCAGGGCCTTCCCTCGAGGCAAGTTCTCACGTTGCTTGCACTGTGAGCGACACAGCATGTTAGGATGCTGTATTTCTCCTTGAATAGAGTGACTTCAGGAAAGAGGTCCTCGATAAATTCTAAGAAGAGTGTTATCTCAGGACATTCAGACGAGGGCAATGTCGAAAACTTCCAGGGCATGTTGGACTGCCTAGAAATGTGGTTCTGATGCTGTTCGACTGCTCTGCAAATAGAGCTCTCCTGAAGTAACGTACAGTGTGTTGCCCGAGACTCGGCAGGCACAGAGGGCCTCCGAGGGACGTATGGGAATCAATGCTGCTCAGCCGTCCCACAGGGGTGTGGAATGCGTCAGTGATCTTGAAACAAAAATGATGCTCACCCGAGGGGCCTAGGAGTCCTGAAAAGGGTACTTCCTTTAAGATAAAGCGGAACCTCCACTAAGAGCTCATGGAAAGAGCTGCATGCCTCCCTTTCTGCAGGGCTACTCAGGGCCTTACCTCGAGGCAAGGACTCACGTTGAGATTCCCTTTAGCTCTAGAGCATGGCAAGGTGAGCCCCACCCCGCCCAATGCAGCTCCGTGTGTAGCCAGAGAAAACTCATTTTCTTCCCACACCCATGCCTACAGTGGCCAGAGGGCTGTCAACAGCAGAGAATTTCAGGGAGCTTCACGGCAGCAAGAATGGAGCTTTCCAAATGGAAAGCAAGGCTAGGACCATCATGCCCCCATTTCCATGGGCACAGGCAGCATACATCTCTGTGGTTTTTAACAAGTCAAATGCGACACAGAGTACACAGTTTGCTTCCCTGAATCAACTTCTCGAGGCAGGGTGTTCTGCACCTTGTGAACGGCCTCACCAAGGAACGCCCTAGCTAGGCCTCTGGGCCCGTGCCTCTTCAAAAGCCTGCAGTGCTACAGGAAAAACTGTGCTTTAGTTGCAATAGGAACGCATGCCGTCTTTCTCCTGGAGGCAGGATGACTTCAGGTAGGAGGTCCTGGATGGAAGGAGAAGCCTAGTGTTTTTCTCTGTGCAGCTCAGACCAGGGAATGAGTGCGACTTCCACGGCATGTTGGAACTTGCTAGAATGTTGCTCTTTTACCTATGCGAGTGCTGTGAATCAAGATATCACAAGAAAGAGTGTAGTGTGTTGCCCATGACTCAGCACACACAGAGGACCTCCGAGGGACCAATGGGCCTCGTTGTGGCTCAGCAGGCCTACAGGGGTGTGGAGGTACTCAGGGATCTTGGAACAAAAATGATGCTCACCCGAGAGGCCTAGGAGTCCTGAAAAGGGTACTTCCTTTAAAGTAAAGCAGAACAGCGACTTAGAGCTCATGGAAAGAGCTGCATGCCTACCTTTTTGCAGGGCTACTCAGGGCTTTACCTCGAGGCAAGGACTCAGGTTGAGATTCCCTTTAGCTCTAGAGCATGGCAAGGTGAGCCCCACCCCGGCCAAAGAAGCTCCGTGTGTAGCCAGAGAAAACTCATTTTCTTCCCACACCAATGCTAGAGTGGCCAGAGGCCTGTCAACAGCTGAGAATTTCAGGGAGCTTCACGGCAGCAAGAATGGAGCTTTCCAAATGGAAAGCAAGGCTAGGACCATCATGCCCCCATTTCCATGGGCACAGGCAGCATACATCTCTGTGGTTTTTAACAAGTCAAATGAGACACAGAGTACACACTGTTTTCTTCCCTGAATCCACTTCTCGAGGCAGGGTGTTCTGCATCTAGTGAACGGCCTCACCAAGGAAAGCCCTAGCTAGGCCTCTGGGCCCGTGCCTCTTCAAAAGCCTGCAGTACTTCAGGAAAAACTGTGCTTTAGTTGCAATAGGAACGCAAGCCGTCTTTTTCCTGGAGGCAGGGTGACTTCAGGTAGGAGGTCCTGGATGGAAGGAGAAGCCTAGTGTTTTTCTCTGTGCAGCTCAGACCAGGGAATGAGTGCAACTTCCATGGCATTTTGGAACTCGCTAGAACGGTGCTCGTGAACCTGTATGAGTGCTGGCTAATTCAAGATGTCCCAGTAAGAGTGCACTCTGTTGCCCTACACTCGGCATACACACTGTGAGTCGGAAAGCTACGGGCCTGGATATAGCTTAGAAGGGCCAGGGGAGCCTGAGGGTACTTGCTGTTCTTGCAGGAAATAGGGTTTCCAGGCGAGGCACCTAGGTGTCCTGAAAAGCGTACTGGCGTTAAAATGCTGCAGAGCAGCGACTACGGCCTCATGGAAACTGCTACACGCCTCCGCTTCTGCATAGCATTTCAGGGCCTTCCCTCGAGGCAAGTTCTCACGTTGCTTGCACTGTGAGCGACACAGCATGTTAGGATGCTGTATTTCTCCTTGAATAGAGTGACTTCAGGAAAGAGGTCCTCGATAAATTCTAAGAAGAGTGTTATCTCAGGACATTCAGACGAGGGCAATGTCGAAAACTTCCAGGGCATGTTGGACTGCCTAGAAATGTGGTTCTGATGCTGTTCGACTGCTCTGCAAATAGAGCTCTCCTGAAGTAACGTACAGTGTGTTGCCCGAGACTCGGCAGGCACAGAGGGCCTCCGAGGGACGTATGGGAATCAATGCTGCTCAGCCGTCCCACAGGGGTGTGGAATGCGTCAGTGATCTTGAAACAAAAATGATGCTCACCCGAGGGGCCTAGGAGTCCTGAAAAGGGTACTTCCTTTAAGATAAAGCGGAACCTCCACTAAGAGCTCATGGAAAGAGCTGCATGCCTCCCTTTCTGCAGGGCTACTCAGGGCCTTACCTCGAGGCAAGGACTCACGTTGAGATTCCCTTTAGCTCTAGAGCATGGCAAGGTGAGCCCCACCCCGCCCAATGCAGCTCCGTGTGTAGCCAGAGAAAACTCATTTTCTTCCCACACCCATGCCTACAGTGGCCAGAGGGCTGTCAACAGCAGAGAATTTCAGGGAGCTTCACGGCAGCAAGAATGGAGCTTTCCAAATGGAAAGCAAGGCTAGGACCATCATGCCCCCATTTCCATGGGCACAGGCAGCATACATCTCTGTGGTTTTTAACAAGTCAAATGCGACACAGAGTACACACTGTTTGCTTCCCTGAATCAACTTCTCGAGGCAGGGTGTTCTGCACCTTGTGAACGGCCTCACCAAGGAACGCCCTAGCTAGGCCTCTGGGCCCGTGCCTCTTCAAAAGCCTGCAGTGCTACAGGAAAAACTGTGCTTTAGTTGCAATAGGAACGCATGCCGTCTTTCTCCTGGAGGCAGGATGACTTCAGGTAGGAGGTCCTGGATGGAAGGAGAAGCCTAGTGTTTTTCTCTGTGCAGCTCAGACCAGGGAATGAGTGCGACTTCCACGGCATGTTGGAACTTGCTAGAATGTTGCTCTTTTACCTATGCGAGTGCTGTGAATCAAGATATCACAAGAAAGAGTGTAGTGTGTTGCCCATGACTCAGCACACACAGAGGACCTCCGAGGGACCAATGGGCCTCGTTGTGGCTCAGCAGGCCTACAGGGGTGTGGAGGTACTCAGGGATCTTGGAACAAAAATGATGCTCACCCGAGAGGCCTAGGAGTCCTGAAAAGGGTACTTCCTTTAAAGTAAAGCAGAACAGCGACTTAGAGCTCATGGAAAGAGCTGCATGCCTACCTTTTTGCAGGGCTACTCAGGGCTTTACCTCGAGGCAAGGACTCAGGTTGAGATTCCCTTTAGCTCTAGAGCATGGCAAGGTGAGCCCCACCCCGGCCAAAGAAGCTCCGTGTGTAGCCAGAGAAAACTCATTTTCTTCCCACACCAATGCTAGAGTGGCCAGAGGCCTGTCAACAGCTGAGAATTTCAGGGAGCTTCACGGCAGCAAGAATGGAGCTTTCCAAATGGAAAGCAAGGCTAGGACCATCATGCCCCCATTTCCATGGGCACAGGCAGCATACATCTCTGTGGTTTTTAACAAGTCAAATGAGACACAGAGTACACACTGTTTTCTTCCCTGAATCCACTTCTCGAGGCAGGGTGTTCTGCATCTAGTGAACGGCCTCACCAAGGAAAGCCCTAGCTAGGCCTCTGGGCCCGTGCCTCTTCAAAAGCCTGCAGTACTTCAGGAAAAACTGTGCTTTAGTTGCAATAGGAACGCAAGCCGTCTTTTTCCTGGAGGCAGGGTGACTTCAGGTAGGAGGTCCTGGATGGAAGGAGAAGCCTAGTGTTTTTCTCTGTGCAGCTCAGACCAGGGAATGAGTGCAACTTCCATGGCATCTTGGAACTTGCTAGAACGGTGCTCGTGAACCTGTATGAGTGCTGGCTAATTCAAGATGTCCCAGTAAGAGTGCACTCTGTTGCCCTACACTCGGCATACACACTGTGAGTCGGAAAGCTACGGGCCTGGATATAGCTTAGAAGGGCCAGGGGAGCCTGAGGGTACTTGCTGTTCTTGCAGGAAATAGGGTTTCCAGGCGAGGCACCTAGGTGTCCTGAAAAGCGTACTGGCGTTAAAATGCTGCAGAGCAGCGACTACGGCCTCATGGAAACTGCTACACGCCTCCGCTTCTGCATAGCATTTCAGGGCCTTCCCTCGAGGCAAGTTCTCACGTTGCTTGCACTGTGAGCGACACAGCATGTTAGGATGCTGTATTTCTCCTTGAATAGAGTGACTTCAGGAAAGAGGTCCTCGATAAATTCTAAGAAGAGTGTTATCTCAGGACATTCAGACGAGGGCAATGTCGAAAACTTCCAGGGCATGTTGGACTGCCTAGAAATGTGGTTCTGATGCTGTTCGACTGCTCTGCAAATAGAGCTCTCCTGAAGTAACGTACAGTGTGTTGCCCGAGACTCGGCAGGCACAGAGGGCCTCCGAGGGACGTATGGGAATCAATGCTGCTCAGCCGTCCCACAGGGGTGTGGAATGCGTCAGTGATCTTGAAACAAAAATGATGCTCACCCGAGGGGCCTAGGAGTCCTGAAAAGGGTACTTCCTTTAAGATAAAGCGGAACCTCCACTAAGAGCTCATGGAAAGAGCTGCATGCTTCCCTTTCTGCAGGGCTACTCAGGGCCTTACCTCGAGGCAAGGACTCACGTTGAGATTCCCTTTAGCTCTAGAGCATGGCAAGGTGAGCCCCACCCCGCCCAATGCAGCTCCGTGTGTAGCCAGAGAAAACTCATTTTCTTCCCACACCCATGCCTACAGTGGCCAGAGGGCTGTCAACAGCAGAGAATTTCAGGGAGCTTCACGGCAGCAAGAATGGAGCTTTCCAAATGGAAAGCAAGGCTAGGACCATCATGCCCCCATTTCCATGGGCACAGGCAGCATACATCTCTGTGGTTTTTAACAAGTCAAATGCGACACAGAGTACACAGTTTGCTTCCCTGAATCAACTTCTCGAGGCAGGGTGTTCTGCACCTTGTGAACGGCCTCACCAAGGAACGCCCTAGCTAGGCCTCTGGGCCCGTGCCTCTTCAAAAGCCTGCAGTGCTACAGGAAAAACTGTGCTTTAGTTGCAATAGGAACGCATGCCGTCTTTCTCCTGGAGGCAGGATGACTTCAGGTAGGAGGTCCTGGATGGAAGGAGAAGCCTAGTGTTTTTCTCTGTGCAGCTCAGACCAGGGAATGAGTGCGACTTCCACGGCATGTTGGAACTTGCTAGAATGTTGCTCTTTTACCTATGCGAGTGCTGTGAATCAAGATATCACAAGAAAGAGTGTAGTGTGTTGCCCATGACTCAGCACACACAGAGGACCTCCGAGGGACCAATGGGCCTCGTTGTGGCTCAGCAGGCCTACAGGGGTGTGGAGGTACTCAGGGATCTTGGAACAAAAATGATGCTCACCCGAGAGGCCTAGGAGTCCTGAAAAGGGTACTTCCTTTAAAGTAAAGCAGAACAGCGACTTAGAGCTCATGGAAAGAGCTGCATGCCTACCTTTTTGCAGGGCTACTCAGGGCTTTACCTCGAGGCAAGGACTCAGGTTGAGATTCCCTTTAGCTCTAGAGCATGGCAAGGTGAGCCCCACCCCGGCCAAAGAAGCTCCGTGTGTAGCCAGAGAAAACTCATTTTCTTCCCACACCAATGCTAGAGTGGCCAGAGGCCTGTCAACAGCTGAGAATTTCAGGGAGCTTCACGGCAGCAAGAATGGAGCTTTCCAAATGGAAAGCAAGGCTAGGACCATCATGCCCCCATTTCCATGGGCACAGGCAGCATACATCTCTGTGGTTTTTAACAAGTCAAATGAGACACAGAGTACACACTGTTTTCTTCCCTGAATCCACTTCTCGAGGCAGGGTGTTCTGCATCTAGTGAACGGCCTCACCAAGGAAAGCCCTAGCTAGGCCTCTGGGCCCGTGCCTCTTCAAAAGCCTGCAGTACTTCAGGAAAAACTGTGCTTTAGTTGCAATAGGAACGCAAGCCGTCTTTTTCCTGGAGGCAGGGTGACTTCAGGTAGGAGGTCCTGGATGGAAGGAGAAGCCTAGTGTTTTTCTCTGTGCAGCTCAGACCAGGGAATGAGTGCAACTTCCATGGCATTTTGGAACTCGCTAGAACGGTGCTCGTGAACCTGTATGAGTGCTGGCTAATTCAAGATGTCCCAGTAAGAGTGCACTCTGTTGCCCTACACTCGGCATACACACTGTGAGTCGGAAAGCTACGGGCCTGGATATAGCTTAGAAGGGCCAGGGGAGCCTGAGGGTACTTGCTGTTCTTGCAGGAAATAGGGTTTCCAGGCGAGGCACCTAGGTGTCCTGAAAAGCGTACTGGCGTTAAAATGCTGCAGAGCAGCGACTACGGCCTCATGGAAACTGCTACACGCCTCCGCTTCTGCATAGCATTTCAGGGCCTTCCCTCGAGGCAAGTTCTCACGTTGCTTGCACTGTGAGCGACACAGCATGTTAGGATGCTGTATTTCTCCTTGAATAGAGTGACTTCAGGAAAGAGGTCCTCGATAAATTCTAAGAAGAGTGTTATCTCAGGACATTCAGACGAGGGCAATGTCGAAAACTTCCAGGGCATGTTGGACTGCCTAGAAATGTGGTTCTGATGCTGTTCGACTGCTCTGCAAATAGAGCTCTCCTGAAGTAACGTACAGTGTGTTGCCCGAGACTCGGCAGGCACAGAGGGCCTCCGAGGGACGTATGGGAATCAATGCTGCTCAGCCGTCCCACAGGGGTGTGGAATGCGTCAGTGATCTTGAAACAAATATGATGCTCACCCGAGGGGCCTAGGAGTCCTGAAAAGGGTACTTCCTTTAAGATAAAGCGGAACCTCCACTAAGAGCTCATGGAAAGAGCTGCATGCCTCCCTTTCTGCAGGGCTACTCAGGGCCTTACCTCGAGGCAAGGACTCACGTTGAGATTCCCTTTAGCTCTAGAGCATGGCAAGGTGAGCCCCACCCCGCCCAATGCAGCTCCGTGTGTAGCCAGAGAAAACTCATTTTCTTCCCACACCCATGCCTACAGTGGCCAGAGGGCTGTCAACAGCAGAGAATTTCAGGGAGCTTCACGGCAGCAAGAATGGAGCTTTCCAAATGGAAAGCAAGGCTAGGACCATCATGCCCCCATTTCCATGGGCACAGGCAGCATACATCTCTGTGGTTTTTAACAAGTCAAATGCGACACAGAGTACACACTGTTTTCTTCCCTGAATCAACTTCTCGAGGCAGGGTGTTCTGCACCTTGTGAACGGCCTCACCAAGGAACGCCCTAGCTAGGCCTCTGGGCCCGTGCCTCTTCAAAAGCCTGCAGTGCTACAGGAAAAACTGTGCTTTAGTTGCAATAGGAACGCATGCCGTCTTTCTCCTGGAGGCAGGATGACTTCAGGTAGGAGGTCCTGGATGGAAGGAGAAGCCTAGTGTTTTTCTCTGTGCAGCTCAGACCAGGGAATGAGTGCGACTTCCACGGCATGTTGGAACTTGCTAGAATGTTGCTCTTTTACCTATGCGAGTGCTGTGAATCAAGATATCACAAGAAAGAGTGTAGTGTGTTGCCCATGACTCAGCACACACAGAGGACCTCCGAGGGACCAATGGGCCTCGTTGTGGCTCAGCAGGCCTACAGGGGTGTGGAGGTACTCAGGGATCTTGGAACAAAAATGATGCTCACCCGAGAGGCCTAGGAGTCCTGAAAAGGGTACTTCCTTTAAAGTAAAGCAGAACAGCGACTTAGAGCTCATGGAAAGAGCTGCATGCCTACCTTTTTGCAGGGCTACTCAGGGCTTTACCTCGAGGCAAGGACTCACGTTGAGATTCCCTTTAGCTCTAGAGCATGGCAAGGTGAGCCCCACCCCGGCCAAAGAAGCTCCGTGTGTAGCCAGAGAAAACTCATTTTCTTCCCACACCAATGCTAGAGTGGCCAGAGGCCTGTCAACAGCTGAGAATTTCAGGGAGCTTCACGGCAGCAAGAATGGAGCTTTCCAAATGGAAAGCAAGGCTAGGACCATCATGCCCCCATTTCCATGGGCACAGGCAGCATACATCTCTGTGGTTTTTAACAAGTCAAATGAGACACAGAGTACACACTGTTTTCTTCCCTGAATCCACTTCTCGAGGCAGGGTGTTCTGCATCTAGTGAACGGCCTCACCAAGGAAAGCCCTAGCTAGGCCTCTGGGCCCGTGCCTCTTCAAAAGCCTGCAGTACTTCAGGAAAAACTGTGCTTTAGTTGCAATAGGAACGCAAGCCGTCTTTTTCCTGGAGGCAGGGTGACTTCAGGTAGGAGGTCCTGGATGGAAGGAGAAGCCTAGTGTTTTTCTCTGTGCAGCTCAGACCAGGGAATGAGTGCAACTTCCATGGCATTTTGGAACTCGCTAGAACGGTGCTCGTGAACCTGTATGAGTGCTGGCTAATTCAAGATGTCCCAGTAAGAGTGCACTCTGTTGCCCTACACTCGGCATACACACTGTGAGTCGGAAAGCTACGGGCCTGGATATAGCTTAGAAGGGCCAGGGGAGCCTGAGGGTACTTGCTGTTCTTGCAGGAAATAGGGTTTCCAGGCGAGGCACCTAGGTGTCCTGAAAAGCGTACTGGCGTTAAAATGCTGCAGAGCAGCGACTACGGCCTCATGGAAACTGCTACACGCCTCCGCTTCTGCATAGCATTTCAGGGCCTTCCCTCGAGGCAAGTTCTCACGTTGCTTGCACTGTGAGCGACACAGCATGTTAGGATGCTGTATTTCTCCTTGAATAGAGTGACTTCAGGAAAGAGGTCCTCGATAAATTCTAAGAAGAGTGTTATCTCAGGACATTCAGACGAGGGCAATGTCGAAAACTTCCAGGGCATGTTGGACTGCCTAGAAATGTGGTTCTGATGCTGTTCGACTGCTCTGCAAATAGAGCTCTCCTGAAGTAACGTACAGTGTGTTGCCCGAGACTCGGCAGGCACAGAGGGCCTCCGAGGGACGTATGGGAATCAATGCTGCTCAGCCGTCCCACAGGGGTGTGGAATGCGTCAGTGATCTTGAAACAAATATGATGCTCACCCGAGGGGCCTAGGAGTCCTGAAAAGGGTACTTCCTTTAAGATAAAGCGGAACCTCCACTAAGAGCTCATGGAAAGAGCTGCATGCCTCCCTTTCTGCAGGGCTACTCAGGGCCTTACCTCGAGGCAAGGACTCACGTTGAGATTCCCTTTAGCTCTAGAGCATGGCAAGGTGAGCCCCACCCCGCCCAATGCAGCTCCGTGTGTAGCCAGAGAAAACTCATTTTCTTCCCACACCCATGCCTACAGTGGCCAGAGGGCTGTCAACAGCAGAGAATTTCAGGGAGCTTCACGGCAGCAAGAATGGAGCTTTCCAAATGGAAAGCAAGGCTAGGACCATCATGCCCCCATTTCCATGGGCACAGGCAGCATACATCTCTGTGGTTTTTAACAAGTCAAATGCGACACAGAGTACACACTGTTTTCTTCCCTGAATCAACTTCTCGAGGCAGGGTGTTCTGCACCTTGTGAACGGCCTCACCAAGGAACGCCCTAGCTAGGCCTCTGGGCCCGTGCCTCTTCAAAAGCCTGCAGTGCTACAGGAAAAACTGTGCTTTAGTTGCAATAGGAACGCATGCCGTCTTTCTCCTGGAGGCAGGATGACTTCAGGTAGGAGGTCCTGGATGGAAGGAGAAGCCTAGTGTTTTTCTCTGTGCAGCTCAGACCAGGGAATGAGTGCGACTTCCACGGCATGTTGGAACTTGCTAGAATGTTGCTCTTTTACCTATGCGAGTGCTGTGAATCAAGATATCACAAGAAAGAGTGTAGTGTGTTGCCCATGACTCAGCACACACAGAGGACCTCCGAGGGACCAATGGGCCTCGTTGTGGCTCAGCAGGCCTACAGGGGTGTGGAGGTACTCAGGGATCTTGGAACAAAAATGATGCTCACCCGAGAGGCCTAGGAGTCCTGAAAAGGGTACTTCCTTTAAAGTAAAGCAGAACAGCGACTTAGAGCTCATGGAAAGAGCTGCATGCCTACCTTTTTGCAGGGCTACTCAGGGCTTTACCTCGAGGCAAGGACTCACGTTGAGATTCCCTTTAGCTCTAGAGCATGGCAAGGTGAGCCCCACCCCGGCCAAAGAAGCTCCGTGTGTAGCCAGAGAAAACTCATTTTCTTCCCACACCAATGCTAGAGTGGCCAGAGGCCTGTCAACAGCTGAGAATTTCAGGGAGCTTCACGGCAGCAAGAATGGAGCTTTCCAAATGGAAAGCAAGGCTAGGACCATCATGCCCCCATTTCCATGGGCACAGGCAGCATACATCTCTGTGGTTTTTAACAAGTCAAATGAGACACAGAGTACACACTGTTTTCTTCCCTGAATCCACTTCTCGAGGCAGGGTGTTCTGCATCTAGTGAACGGCCTCACCAAGGAAAGCCCTAGCTAGGCCTCTGGGCCCGTGCCTCTTCAAAAGCCTGCAGTACTTCAGGAAAAACTGTGCTTTAGTTGCAATAGGAACGCAAGCCATCTTTTTCCTGGAGGCAGGGTGACTTCAGGTAGGAGGTCCTGGATGGAAGGAGAAGCCTAGTGTTTTTCTCTGTGCAGCTCAGACCAGGGAATGAGTGCAACTTCCATGGCATTTTGGAACTCGCTAGAACGGTGCTCGTGAACCTGTATGAGTGCTGGCTAATTCAAGATGTCCCAGTAAGAGTGCACTCTGTTGCCCTACACTCGGCATACACACTGTGAGTCGGAAAGCTACGGGCCTGGATATAGCTTAGAAGGGCCAGGGGAGCCTGAGGGTACTTGCTGTTCTTGCAGGAAATAGGGTTTCCAGGCGAGGCACCTAGGTGTCCTGAAAAGCGTACTGGCGTTAAAATGCTGCAGAGCAGCGACTACGGCCTCATGGAAACTGCTACACGCCTCCGCTTCTGCATAGCATTTCAGGGCCTTCCCTCGAGGCAAGTTCTCACGTTGCTTGCACTGTGAGCGACACAGCATGTTAGGATGCTGTATTTCTCCTTGAATAGAGTGACTTCAGGAAAGAGGTCCTCGATAAATTCTAAGAAGAGTGTTATCTCAGGACATTCAGACGAGGGCAATGTCGAAAACTTCCAGGGCATGTTGGACTGCCTAGAAATGTGGTTCTGATGCTGTTCGACTGCTCTGCAAATAGAGCTCTCCTGAAGTAACGTACAGTGTGTTGCCCGAGACTCGGCAGGCACAGAGGGCCTCCGAGGGACGTATGGGAATCAATGCTGCTCAGCCGTCCCACAGGGGTGTGGAATGCGTCAGTGATCTTGAAACAAAAATGATGCTCACCCGAGGGGCCTAGGAGTCCTGAAAAGGGTACTTCCTTTAAGATAAAGCGGAACCTCCACTAAGAGCTCATGGAAAGAGCTGCATGCCTCCCTTTCTGCAGGGCTACTCAGGGCCTTACCTCGAGGCAAGGACTCACGTTGAGATTCCCTTTAGCTCTAGAGCATGGCAAGGTGAGCCCCACCCCGCCCAATGCAGCTCCGTGTGTAGCCAGAGAAAACTCATTTTCTTCCCACACCCATGCCTACAGTGGCCAGAGGGCTGTCAACAGCAGAGAATTTCAGGGAGCTTCACGGCAGCAAGAATGGAGCTTTCCAAATGGAAAGCAAGGCTAGGACCATCATGCCCCCATTTCCATGGGCACAGGCAGCATACATCTCTGTGGTTTTTAACAAGTCAAATGCGACACAGAGTACACAGTTTGCTTCCCTGAATCAACTTCTCGAGGCAGGGTGTTCTGCACCTTGTGAACGGCCTCACCAAGGAACGCCCTAGCTAGGCCTCTGGGCCCGTGCCTCTTCAAAAGCCTGCAGTGCTACAGGAAAAACTGTGCTTTAGTTGCAATAGGAACGCATGCCGTCTTTCTCCTGGAGGCAGGATGACTTCAGGTAGGAGGTCCTGGATGGAAGGAGAAGCCTAGTGTTTTTCTCTGTGCAGCTCAGACCAGGGAATGAGTGCGACTTCCACGGCATGTTGGAACTTGCTAGAATGTTGCTCTTTTACCTATGCGAGTGCTGTGAATCAAGATATCACAAGAAAGAGTGTAGTGTGTTGCCCATGACTCAGCACACACAGAGGACCTCCGAGGGACCAATGGGCCTCGTTGTGGCTCAGCAGGCCTACAGGGGTGTGGAGGTACTCAGGGATCTTGGAACAAAAATGATGCTCACCCGAGAGGCCTAGGAGTCCTGAAAAGGGTACTTCCTTTAAAGTAAAGCAGAACAGCGACTTAGAGCTCATGGAAAGAGCTGCATGCCTACCTTTTTGCAGGGCTACTCAGGGCTTTACCTCGAGGCAAGGACTCACGTTGAGATTCCCTTTAGCTCTAGAGCATGGCAAGGTGAGCCCCACCCCGGCCAAAGAAGCTCCGTGTGTAGCCAGAGAAAACTCATTTTCTTCCCACACCAATGCTAGAGTGGCCAGAGGCCTGTCAACAGCTGAGAATTTCAGGGAGCTTCACGGCAGCAAGAATGGAGCTTTCCAAATGGAAAGCAAGGCTAGGACCATCATGCCCCCATTTCCATGGGCACAGGCAGCATACATCTCTGTGGTTTTTAACAAGTCAAATGAGACACAGAGTACACACTGTTTTCTTCCCTGAATCCACTTCTCGAGGCAGGGTGTTCTGCATCTAGTGAACGGCCTCACCAAGGAAAGCCCTAGCTAGGCCTCTGGGCCCGTGCCTCTTCAAAAGCCTGCAGTACTTCAGGAAAAACTGTGCTTTAGTTGCAATAGGAACGCAAGCCGTCTTTTTCCTGGAGGCAGGGTGACTTCAGGTAGGAGGTCCTGGATGGAAGGAGAAGCCTAGTGTTTTTCTCTGTGCAGCTCAGACCAGGGAATGAGTGCAACTTCCATGGCATTTTGGAACTCGCTAGAACGGTGCTCGTGAACCTGTATGAGTGCTGGCTAATTCAAGATGTCCCAGTAAGAGTGCACTCTGTTGCCCTACACTCGGCATACACACTGTGAGTCGGAAAGCTACGGGCCTGGATATAGCTTAGAAGGGCCAGGGGAGCCTGAGGGTACTTGCTGTTCTTGCAGGAAATAGGGTTTCCAGGCGAGGCACCTAGGTGTCCTGAAAAGCGTACTGGCGTTAAAATGCTGCAGAGCAGCGACTACGGCCTCATGGAAACTGCTACACGCCTCCGCTTCTGCATAGCATTTCAGGGCCTTCCCTCGAGGCAAGTTCTCACGTTGCTTGCACTGTGAGCGACACAGCATGTTAGGATGCTGTATTTCTCCTTGAATAGAGTGACTTCAGGAAAGAGGTCCTCGATAAATTCTAAGAAGAGTGTTATCTCAGGACATTCAGACGAGGGCAATGTCGAAAACTTCCAGGGCATGTTGGACTGCCTAGAAATGTGGTTCTGATGCTGTTCGACTGCTCTGCAAATAGAGCTCTCCTGAAGTAACGTACAGTGTGTTGCCCGAGACTCGGCAGGCACAGAGGGCCTCCGAGGGACGTATGGGAATCAATGCTGCTCAGCCGTCCCACAGGGGTGTGGAATGCGTCAGTGATCTTGAAACAAATATGATGCTCACCCGAGGGGCCTAGGAGTCCTGAAAAGGGTACTTCCTTTAAGATAAAGCGGAACCTCCACTAAGAGCTCATGGAAAGAGCTGCATGCCTCCCTTTCTGCAGGGCTACTCAGGGCCTTACCTCGAGGCAAGGACTCACGTTGAGATTCCCTTTAGCTCTAGAGCATGGCAAGGTGAGCCCCACCCCGCCCAATGCAGCTCCGTGTGTAGCCAGAGAAAACTCATTTTCTTCCCACACCCATGCCTACAGTGGCCAGAGGGCTGTCAACAGCAGAGAATTTCAGGGAGCTTCACGGCAGCAAGAATGGAGCTTTCCAAATGGAAAGCAAGGCTAGGACCATCATGCCCCCATTTCCATGGGCACAGGCAGCATACATCTCTGTGGTTTTTAACAAGTCAAATGCGACACAGAGTACACACTGTTTTCTTCCCTGAATCAACTTCTCGAGGCAGGGTGTTCTGCACCTTGTGAACGGCCTCACCAAGGAACGCCCTAGCTAGGCCTCTGGGCCCGTGCCTCTTCAAAAGCCTGCAGTGCTACAGGAAAAACTGTGCTTTAGTTGCAATAGGAACGCATGCCGTCTTTCTCCTGGAGGCAGGATGACTTCAGGTAGGAGGTCCTGGATGGAAGGAGAAGCCTAGTGTTTTTCTCTGTGCAGCTCAGACCAGGGAATGAGTGCGACTTCCACGGCATGTTGGAACTTGCTAGAATGTTGCTCTTTTACCTATGCGAGTGCTGTGAATCAAGATATCACAAGAAAGAGTGTAGTGTGTTGCCCATGACTCAGCACACACAGAGGACCTCCGAGGGACCAATGGGCCTCGTTGTGGCTCAGCAGGCCTACAGGGGTGTGGAGGTACTCAGGGATCTTGGAACAAAAATGATGCTCACCCGAGAGGCCTAGGAGTCCTGAAAAGGGTACTTCCTTTAAAGTAAAGCAGAACAGCGACTTAGAGCTCATGGAAAGAGCTGCATGCCTACCTTTTTGCAGGGCTACTCAGGGCTTTACCTCGAGGCAAGGACTCAGGTTGAGATTCCCTTTAGCTCTAGAGCATGGCAAGGTGAGCCCCACCCCGGCCAAAGAAGCTCCGTGTGTAGCCAGAGAAAACTCATTTTCTTCCCACACCAATGCTAGAGTGGCCAGAGGCCTGTCAACAGCTGAGAATTTCAGGGAGCTTCACGGCAGCAAGAATGGAGCTTTCCAAATGGAAAGCAAGGCTAGGACCATCATGCCCCCATTTCCATGGGCACAGGCAGCATACATCTCTGTGGTTTTTAACAAGTCAAATGAGACACAGAGTACACACTGTTTTCTTCCCTGAATCCACTTCTCGAGGCAGGGTGTTCTGCATCTAGTGAACGGCCTCACCAAGGAAAGCCCTAGCTAGGCCTCTGGGCCCGTGCCTCTTCAAAAGCCTGCAGTACTTCAGGAAAAACTGTGCTTTAGTTGCAATAGGAACGCAAGCCGTCTTTTTCCTGGAGGCAGGGTGACTTCAGGTAGGAGGTCCTGGATGGAAGGAGAAGCCTAGTGTTTTTCTCTGTGCAGCTCAGACCAGGGAATGAGTGCAACTTCCATGGCATTTTGGAACTCGCTAGAACGGTGCTCGTGAACCTGTATGAGTGCTGGCTAATTCAAGATGTCCCAGTAAGAGTGCACTCTGTTGCCCTACACTCGGCATACACACTGTGAGTCGGAAAGCTACGGGCCTGGATATAGCTTAGAAGGGCCAGGGGAGCCTGAGGGTACTTGCTGTTCTTGCAGGAAATAGGGTTTCCAGGCGAGGCACCTAGGTGTCCTGAAAAGCGTACTGGCGTTAAAATGCTGCAGAGCAGCGACTACGGCCTCATGGAAACTGCTACACGCCTCCGCTTCTGCATAGCATTTCAGGGCCTTCCCTCGAGGCAAGTTCTCACGTTGCTTGCACTGTGAGCGACACAGCATGTTAGGATGCTGTATTTCTCCTTGAATAGAGTGACTTCAGGAAAGAGGTCCTCGATAAATTCTAAGAAGAGTGTTATCTCAGGACATTCAGACGAGGGCAATGTCGAAAACTTCCAGGGCATGTTGGACTGCCTAGAAATGTGGTTCTGATGCTGTTCGACTGCTCTGCAAATAGAGCTCTCCTGAAGTAACGTACAGTGTGTTGCCCGAGACTCGGCAGGCACAGAGGGCCTCCGAGGGACGTATGGGAATCAATGCTGCTCAGCCGTCCCACAGGGGTGTGGAATGCGTCAGTGATCTTGAAACAAATATGATGCTCACCCGAGGGGCCTAGGAGTCCTGAAAAGGGTACTTCCTTTAAGATAAAGCGGAACCTCCACTAAGAGCTCATGGAAAGAGCTGCATGCCTCCCTTTCTGCAGGGCTACTCAGGGCCTTACCTCGAGGCAAGGACTCACGTTGAGATTCCCTTTAGCTCTAGAGCATGGCAAGGTGAGCCCCACCCCGCCCAATGCAGCTCCGTGTGTAGCCAGAGAAAACTCATTTTCTTCCCACACCCATGCCTACAGTGGCCAGAGGGCTGTCAACAGCAGAGAATTTCAGGGAGCTTCACGGCAGCAAGAATGGAGCTTTCCAAATGGAAAGCAAGGCTAGGACCATCATGCCCCCATTTCCATGGGCACAGGCAGCATACATCTCTGTGGTTTTTAACAAGTCAAATGCGACACAGAGTACACACTGTTTTCTTCCCTGAATCAACTTCTCGAGGCAGGGTGTTCTGCACCTTGTGAACGGCCTCACCAAGGAACGCCCTAGCTAGGCCTCTGGGCCCGTGCCTCTTCAAAAGCCTGCAGTGCTACAGGAAAAACTGTGCTTTAGTTGCAATAGGAACGCATGCCGTCTTTCTCCTGGAGGCAGGATGACTTCAGGTAGGAGGTCCTGGATGGAAGGAGAAGCCTAGTGTTTTTCTCTGTGCAGCTCAGACCAGGGAATGAG
The DNA here is from genome assembly GCF_965194805.1 of Balaenoptera borealis. NCBI lineage: Eukaryota > Metazoa > Chordata > Mammalia > Artiodactyla > Balaenopteridae > Balaenoptera > Balaenoptera borealis. The sequence goes on from NW_028122885.1 coordinate 21,146, forward strand.
TGCGACTTCCACGGCATGTTGGAACTTGCTAGAATGTTGCTCTTTTACCTATGCGAGTGCTGTGAATCAAGATATCACAAGAAAGAGTGTAGTGTGTTGCCCATGACTCAGCACACACAGAGGACCTCCGAGGGACCAATGGGCCTCGTTGTGGCTCAGCAGGCCTACAGGGGTGTGGAGGTACTCAGGGATCTTGGAAGAAAAATGATGCTCACCCGAGAGGCCTAGGAGTCCTGAAAAGGGTACTTCCTTTAAAGTAAAGCAGAACAGCGACTTAGAGCTCATGGAAAGAGCTGCATGCCTACCTTTTTGCAGGGCTACTCAGGGCTTTACCTCGAGGCAAGGACTCAGGTTGAGATTCCCTTTAGCTCTAGAGCATGGCAAGGTGAGCCCCACCCCGGCCAAAGAAGCTCCGTGTGTAGCCAGAGAAAACTCATTTTCTTCCCACACCAATGCTAGAGTGGCCAGAGGCCTGTCAACAGCTGAGAATTTCAGGGAGCTTCACGGCAGCAAGAATGGAGCTTTCCAAATGGAAAGCAAGGCTAGGACCATCATGCCCCCATTTCCATGGGCACAGGCAGCATACATCTCTGTGGTTTTTAACAAGTCAAATGAGACACAGAGTACACACTGTTTTCTTCCCTGAATCCACTTCTCGAGGCAGGGTGTTCTGCATCTAGTGAACGGCCTCACCAAGGAAAGCCCTAGCTAGGCCTCTGGGCCCGTGCCTCTTCAAAAGCCTGCAGTACTTCAGGAAAAACTGTGCTTTAGTTGCAATAGGAACGCAAGCCGTCTTTTTCCTGGAGGCAGGGTGACTTCAGGTAGGAGGTCCTGGATGGAAGGAGAAGCCTAGTGTTTTTCTCTGTGCAGCTCAGACCAGGGAATGAGTGCAACTTCCATGGCATTTTGGAACTCGCTAGAACGGTGCTCGTGAACCTGTATGAGTGCTGGCTAATTCAAGATGTCCCAGTAAGAGTGCACTCTGTTGCCCTACACTCGGCATACACACTGTGAGTCGGAAAGCTACGGGCCTGGATATAGCTTAGAAGGGCCAGGGGAGCCTGAGGGTACTTGCTGTTCTTGCAGGAAATAGGGTTTCCAGGCGAGGCACCTAGGTGTCCTGAAAAGCGTACTGGCGTTAAAATGCTGCAGAGCAGCGACTACGGCCTCATGGAAACTGCTACACGCCTCCGCTTCTGCATAGCATTTCAGGGCCTTCCCTCGAGGCAAGTTCTCACGTTGCTTGCACTGTGAGCGACACAGCATGTTAGGATGCTGTATTTCTCCTTGAATAGAGTGACTTCAGGAAAGAGGTCCTCGATAAATTCTAAGAAGAGTGTTATCTCAGGACATTCAGACGAGGGCAATGTCGAAAACTTCCAGGGCATGTTGGACTGCCTAGAAATGTGGTTCTGATGCTGTTCGACTGCTCTGCAAATAGAGCTCTCCTGAAGTAACGTACAGTGTGTTGCCCGAGACTCGGCAGGCACAGAGGGCCTCCGAGGGACGTATGGGAATCAATGCTGCTCAGCCGTCCCACAGGGGTGTGGAATGCGTCAGTGATCTTGAAACAAATATGATGCTCACCCGAGGGGCCTAGGAGTCCTGAAAAGGGTACTTCCTTTAAGATAAAGCGGAACCTCCACTAAGAGCTCATGGAAAGAGCTGCATGCCTCCCTTTCTGCAGGGCTACTCAGGGCCTTACCTCGAGGCAAGGACTCACGTTGAGATTCCCTTTAGCTCTAGAGCATGGCAAGGTGAGCCCCACCCCGCCCAATGCAGCTCCGTGTGTAGCCAGAGAAAACTCATTTTCTTCCCACACCCATGCCTACAGTGGCCAGAGGGCTGTCAACAGCAGAGAATTTCAGGGAGCTTCACGGCAGCAAGAATGGAGCTTTCCAAATGGAAAGCAAGGCTAGGACCATCATGCCCCCATTTCCATGGGCACAGGCAGCATACATCTCTGTGGTTTTTAACAAGTCAAATGCGACACAGAGTACACACTGTTTTCTTCCCTGAATCAACTTCTCGAGGCAGGGTGTTCTGCACCTTGTGAACGGCCTCACCAAGGAACGCCCTAGCTAGGCCTCTGGGCCCGTGCCTCTTCAAAAGCCTGCAGTGCTACAGGAAAAACTGTGCTTTAGTTGCAATAGGAACGCATGCCGTCTTTCTCCTGGAGGCAGGATGACTTCAGGTAGGAGGTCCTGGATGGAAGGAGAAGCCTAGTGTTTTTCTCTGTGCAGCTCAGACCAGGGAATGAGTGCGACTTCCACGGCATGTTGGAACTTGCTAGAATGTTGCTCTTTTACCTATGCGAGTGCTGTGAATCAAGATATCACAAGAAAGAGTGTAGTGTGTTGCCCATGACTCAGCACACACAGAGGACCTCCGAGGGACCAATGGGCCTCGTTGTGGCTCAGCAGGCCTACAGGGGTGTGGAGGTACTCAGGGATCTTGGAACAAAAATGATGCTCACCCGAGAGGCCTAGGAGTCCTGAAAAGGGTACTTCCTTTAAAGTAAAGCAGAACAGCGACTTAGAGCTCATGGAAAGAGCTGCATGCCTACCTTTTTGCAGGGCTACTCAGGGCTTTACCTCGAGGCAAGGACTCAGGTTGAGATTCCCTTTAGCTCTAGAGCATGGCAAGGTGAGCCCCACCCCGGCCAAAGAAGCTCCGTGTGTAGCCAGAGAAAACTCATTTTCTTCCCACACCAATGCTAGAGTGGCCAGAGGCCTGTCAACAGCTGAGAATTTCAGGGAGCTTCACGGCAGCAAGAATGGAGCTTTCCAAATGGAAAGCAAGGCTAGGACCATCATGCCCCCATTTCCATGGGCACAGGCAGCATACATCTCTGTGGTTTTTAACAAGTCAAATGCGACACAGAGTACACACTGTTTTCTTCCCTGAATCCACTTCTCGAGGCAGGGTGTTCTGCATCTAGTGAACGGCCTCACCAAGGAAAGCCCTAGCTAGGCCTCTGGGCCCGTGCCTCTTCAAAAGCCTGCAGTACTTCAGGAAAAACTGTGCTTTAGTTGCAATAGGAACGCAAGCCGTCTTTTTCCTGGAGGCAGGGTGACTTCAGGTAGGAGGTCCTGGATGGAAGGAGAAGCCTAGTGTTTTTCTCTGTGCAGCTCAGACCAGGGAATGAGTGCAACTTCCATGGCATTTTGGAACTCGCTAGAACGGTGCTCGTGAACCTGTATGAGTGCTGGCTAATTCAAGATGTCCCAGTAAGAGTGCACTCTGTTGCCCTACACTCGGCATACACACTGTGAGTCGGAAAGCTACGGGCCTGGATATAGCTTAGAAGGGCCAGGGGAGCCTGAGGGTACTTGCTGTTCTTGCAGGAAATAGGGTTTCCAGGCGAGGCACCTAGGTGTCCTGAAAAGCGTACTGGCGTTAAAATGCTGCAGAGCAGCGACTACGGCCTCATGGAAACTGCTACACGCCTCCGCTTCTGCATAGCATTTCAGGGCCTTCCCTCGAGGCAAGTTCTCACGTTGCTTGCACTGTGAGCGACACAGCATGTTAGGATGCTGTATTTCTCCTTGAATAGAGTGACTTCAGGAAAGAGGTCCTCGATAAATTCTAAGAAGAGTGTTATCTCAGGACATTCAGACGAGGGCAATGTCGAAAACTTCCAGGGCATGTTGGACTGCCTAGAAATGTGGTTCTGATGCTGTTCGACTGCTCTGCAAATAGAGCTCTCCTGAAGTAACGTACAGTGTGTTGCCCGAGACTCGGCAGGCACAGAGGGCCTCCGAGGGACGTATGGGAATCAATGCTGCTCAGCCGTCCCACAGGGGTGTGGAATGCGTCAGTGATCTTGAAACAAAAATGATGCTCACCCGAGGGGCCTAGGAGTCCTGAAAAGGGTACTTCCTTTAAGATAAAGCGGAACCTCCACTAAGAGCTCATGGAAAGAGCTGCATGCCTCCCTTTCTGCAGGGCTACTCAGGGCCTTACCTCGAGGCAAGGACTCACGTTGAGATTCCCTTTAGCTCTAGAGCATGGCAAGGTGAGCCCCACCCCGCCCAATGCAGCTCCGTGTGTAGCCAGAGAAAACTCATTTTCTTCCCACACCCATGCCTACAGTGGCCAGAGGGCTGTCAACAGCAGAGAATTTCAGGGAGCTTCACGGCAGCAAGAATGGAGCTTTCCAAATGGAAAGCAAGGCTAGGACCATCATGCCCCCATTTCCATGGGCACAGGCAGCATACATCTCTGTGGTTTTTAACAAGTCAAATGCGACACAGAGTACACACTGTTTTCTTCCCTGAATCAACTTCTCGAGGCAGGGTGTTCTGCACCTTGTGAACGGCCTCACCAAGGAACGCCCTAGCTAGGCCTCTGGGCCCGTGCCTCTTCAAAAGCCTGCAGTGCTACAGGAAAAACTGTGCTTTAGTTGCAATAGGAACGCATGCCGTCTTTCTCCTGGAGGCAGGATGACTTCAGGTAGGAGGTCCTGGATGGAAGGAGAAGCCTAGTGTTTTTCTCTGTGCAGCTCAGACCAGGGAATGAGTGCGACTTCCACGGCATGTTGGAACTTGCTAGAATGTTGCTCTTTTACCTATGCGAGTGCTGTGAATCAAGATATCACAAGAAAGAGTGTAGTGTGTTGCCCATGACTCAGCACACACAGAGGACCTCCGAGGGACCAATGGGCCTCGTTGTGGCTCAGCAGGCCTACAGGGGTGTGGAGGTACTCAGGGATCTTGGAAGAAAAATGATGCTCACCCGAGAGGCCTAGGAGTCCTGAAAAGGGTACTTCCTTTAAAGTAAAGCAGAACAGCGACTTAGAGCTCATGGAAAGAGCTGCATGCCTACCTTTTTGCAGGGCTACTCAGGGCTTTACCTCGAGGCAAGGACTCAGGTTGAGATTCCCTTTAGCTCTAGAGCATGGCAAGGTGAGCCCCACCCCGGCCAAAGAAGCTCCGTGTGTAGCCAGAGAAAACTCATTTTCTTCCCACACCAATGCTAGAGTGGCCAGAGGCCTGTCAACAGCTGAGAATTTCAGGGAGCTTCACGGCAGCAAGAATGGAGCTTTCCAAATGGAAAGCAAGGCTAGGACCATCATGCCCCCATTTCCATGGGCACAGGCAGCATACATCTCTGTGGTTTTTAACAAGTCAAATGAGACACAGAGTACACACTGTTTTCTTCCCTGAATCCACTTCTCGAGGCAGGGTGTTCTGCATCTAGTGAACGGCCTCACCAAGGAAAGCCCTAGCTAGGCCTCTGGGCCCGTGCCTCTTCAAAAGCCTGCAGTACTTCAGGAAAAACTGTGCTTTAGTTGCAATAGGAACGCAAGCCGTCTTTTTCCTGGAGGCAGGGTGACTTCAGGTAGGAGGTCCTGGATGGAAGGAGAAGCCTAGTGTTTTTCTCTGTGCAGCTCAGACCAGGGAATGAGTGCAACTTCCATGGCATTTTGGAACTCGCTAGAACGGTGCTCGTGAACCTGTATGAGTGCTGGCTAATTCAAGATGTCCCAGTAAGAGTGCACTCTGTTGCCCTACACTCGGCATACACACTGTGAGTCGGAAAGCTACGGGCCTGGATATAGCTTAGAAGGGCCAGGGGAGCCTGAGGGTACTTGCTGTTCTTGCAGGAAATAGGGTTTCCAGGCGAGGCACCTAGGTGTCCTGAAAAGCGTACTGGCGTTAAAATGCTGCAGAGCAGCGACTACGGCCTCATGGAAACTGCTACACGCCTCCGCTTCTGCATAGCATTTCAGGGCCTTCCCTCGAGGCAAGTTCTCACGTTGCTTGCACTGTGAGCGACACAGCATGTTAGGATGCTGTATTTCTCCTTGAATAGAGTGACTTCAGGAAAGAGGTCCTCGATAAATTCTAAGAAGAGTGTTATCTCAGGACATTCAGACGAGGGCAATGTCGAAAACTTCCAGGGCATGTTGGACTGCCTAGAAATGTGGTTCTGATGCTGTTCGACTGCTCTGCAAATAGAGCTCTCCTGAAGTAACGTACAGTGTGTTGCCCGAGACTCGGCAGGCACAGAGGGCCTCCGAGGGACGTATGGGAATCAATGCTGCTCAGCCGTCCCACAGGGGTGTGGAATGCGTCAGTGATCTTGAAACAAAAATGATGCTCACCCGAGGGGCCTAGGAGTCCTGAAAAGGGTACTTCCTTTAAGATAAAGCGGAACCTCCACTAAGAGCTCATGGAAAGAGCTGCATGCCTCCCTTTCTGCAGGGCTACTCAGGGCCTTACCTCGAGGCAAGGACTCACGTTGAGATTCCCTTTAGCTCTAGAGCATGGCAAGGTGAGCCCCACCCCGCCCAATGCAGCTCCGTGTGTAGCCAGAGAAAACTCATTTTCTTCCCACACCCATGCCTACAGTGGCCAGAGGGCTGTCAACAGCAGAGAATTTCAGGGAGCTTCACGGCAGCAAGAATGGAGCTTTCCAAATGGAAAGCAAGGCTAGGACCATCATGCCCCCATTTCCATGGGCACAGGCAGCATACATCTCTGTGGTTTTTAACAAGTCAAATGCGACACAGAGTACACAGTTTGCTTCCCTGAATCAACTTCTCGAGGCAGGGTGTTCTGCACCTTGTGAACGGCCTCACCAAGGAACGCCCTAGCTAGGCCTCTGGGCCCGTGCCTCTTCAAAAGCCTGCAGTGCTACAGGAAAAACTGTGCTTTAGTTGCAATAGGAACGCATGCCGTCTTTCTCCTGGAGGCAGGATGACTTCAGGTAGGAGGTCCTGGATGGAAGGAGAAGCCTAGTGTTTTTCTCTGTGCAGCTCAGACCAGGGAATGAGTGCGACTTCCACGGCATGTTGGAACTTGCTAGAATGTTGCTCTTTTACCTATGCGAGTGCTGTGAATCAAGATATCACAAGAAAGAGTGTAGTGTGTTGCCCATGACTCAGCACACACAGAGGACCTCCGAGGGACCAATGGGCCTCGTTGTGGCTCAGCAGGCCTACAGGGGTGTGGAGGTACTCAGGGATCTTGGAACAAAAATGATGCTCACCCGAGAGGCCTAGGAGTCCTGAAAAGGGTACTTCCTTTAAAGTAAAGCAGAACAGCGACTTAGAGCTCATGGAAAGAGCTGCATGCCTACCTTTTTGCAGGGCTACTCAGGGCTTTACCTCGAGGCAAGGACTCAGGTTGAGATTCCCTTTAGCTCTAGAGCATGGCAAGGTGAGCCCCACCCCGGCCAAAGAAGCTCCGTGTGTAGCCAGAGAAAACTCATTTTCTTCCCACACCAATGCTAGAGTGGCCAGAGGCCTGTCAACAGCTGAGAATTTCAGGGAGCTTCACGGCAGCAAGAATGGAGCTTTCCAAATGGAAAGCAAGGCTAGGACCATCATGCCCCCATTTCCATGGGCACAGGCAGCATACATCTCTGTGGTTTTTAACAAGTCAAATGAGACACAGAGTACACACTGTTTTCTTCCCTGAATCCACTTCTCGAGGCAGGGTGTTCTGCATCTAGTGAACGGCCTCACCAAGGAAAGCCCTAGCTAGGCCTCTGGGCCCGTGCCTCTTCAAAAGCCTGCAGTACTTCAGGAAAAACTGTGCTTTAGTTGCAATAGGAACGCAAGCCGTCTTTTTCCTGGAGGCAGGGTGACTTCAGGTAGGAGGTCCTGGATGGAAGGAGAAGCCTAGTGTTTTTCTCTGTGCAGCTCAGACCAGGGAATGAGTGCAACTTCCATGGCATTTTGGAACTCGCTAGAACGGTGCTCGTGAACCTGTATGAGTGCTGGCTAATTCAAGATGTCCCAGTAAGAGTGCACTCTGTTGCCCTACACTCGGCATACACACTGTGAGTCGGAAAGCTACGGGCCTGGATATAGCTTAGAAGGGCCAGGGGAGCCTGAGGGTACTTGCTGTTCTTGCAGGAAATAGGGTTTCCAGGCGAGGCACCTAGGTGTCCTGAAAAGCGTACTGGCGTTAAAATGCTGCAGAGCAGCGACTACGGCCTCATGGAAACTGCTACACGCCTCCGCTTCTGCATAGCATTTCAGGGCCTTCCCTCGAGGCAAGTTCTCACGTTGCTTGCACTGTGAGCGACACAGCATGTTAGGATGCTGTATTTCTCCTTGAATAGAGTGACTTCAGGAAAGAGGTCCTCGATAAATTCTAAGAAGAGTGTTATCTCAGGACATTCAGACGAGGGCAATGTCGAAAACTTCCAGGGCATGTTGGACTGCCTAGAAATGTGGTTCTGATGCTGTTCGACTGCTCTGCAAATAGAGCTCTCCTGAAGTAACGTACAGTGTGTTGCCCGAGACTCGGCAGGCACAGAGGGCCTCCGAGGGACGTATGGGAATCAATGCTGCTCAGCCGTCCCACAGGGGTGTGGAATGCGTCAGTGATCTTGAAACAAATATGATGCTCACCCGAGGGGCCTAGGAGTCCTGAAAAGGGTACTTCCTTTAAGATAAAGCGGAACCTCCACTAAGAGCTCATGGAAAGAGCTGCATGCCTCCCTTTCTGCAGGGCTACTCAGGGCCTTACCTCGAGGCAAGGACTCACGTTGAGATTCCCTTTAGCTCTAGAGCATGGCAAGGTGAGCCCCACCCCGCCCAATGCAGCTCCGTGTGTAGCCAGAGAAAACTCATTTTCTTCCCACACCCATGCCTACAGTGGCCAGAGGGCTGTCAACAGCAGAGAATTTCAGGGAGCTTCACGGCAGCAAGAATGGAGCTTTCCAAATGGAAAGCAAGGCTAGGACCATCATGCCCCCATTTCCATGGGCACAGGCAGCATACATCTCTGTGGTTTTTAACAAGTCAAATGCGACACAGAGTACACACTGTTTTCTTCCCTGAATCAACTTCTCGAGGCAGGGTGTTCTGCACCTTGTGAACGGCCTCACCAAGGAACGCCCTAGCTAGGCCTCTGGGCCCGTGCCTCTTCAAAAGCCTGCAGTGCTACAGGAAAAACTGTGCTTTAGTTGCAATAGGAACGCATGCCGTCTTTCTCCTGGAGGCAGGATGACTTCAGGTAGGAGGTCCTGGATGGAAGGAGAAGCCTAGTGTTTTTCTCTGTGCAGCTCAGACCAGGGAATGAGTGCGACTTCCACGGCATGTTGGAACTTGCTAGAATGTTGCTCTTTTACCTATGCGAGTGCTGTGAATCAAGATATCACAAGAAAGAGTGTAGTGTGTTGCCCATGACTCAGCACACACAGAGGACCTCCGAGGGACCAATGGGCCTCGTTGTGGCTCAGCAGGCCTACAGGGGTGTGGAGGTACTCAGGGATCTTGGAACAAAAATGATGCTCACCCGAGAGGCCTAGGAGTCCTGAAAAGGGTACTTCCTTTAAAGTAAAGCAGAACAGCGACTTAGAGCTCATGGAAAGAGCTGCATGCCTACCTTTTTGCAGGGCTACTCAGGGCTTTACCTCGAGGCAAGGACTCAGGTTGAGATTCCCTTTAGCTCTAGAGCATGGCAAGGTGAGCCCCACCCCGGCCAAAGAAGCTCCGTGTGTAGCCAGAGAAAACTCATTTTCTTCCCACACCAATGCTAGAGTGGCCAGAGGCCTGTCAACAGCTGAGAATTTCAGGGAGCTTCACGGCAGCAAGAATGGAGCTTTCCAAATGGAAAGCAAGGCTAGGACCATCATGCCCCCATTTCCATGGGCACAGGCAGCATACATCTCTGTGGTTTTTAACAAGTCAAATGAGACACAGAGTACACACTGTTTTCTTCCCTGAATCCACTTCTCGAGGCAGGGTGTTCTGCATCTAGTGAACGGCCTCACCAAGGAAAGCCCTAGCTAGGCCTCTGGGCCCGTGCCTCTTCAAAAGCCTGCAGTACTTCAGGAAAAACTGTGCTTTAGTTGCAATAGGAACGCAAGCCGTCTTTTTCCTGGAGGCAGGGTGACTTCAGGTAGGAGGTCCTGGATGGAAGGAGAAGCCTAGTGTTTTTCTCTGTGCAGCTCAGACCAGGGAATGAGTGCAACTTCCATGGCATTTTGGAACTCGCTAGAACGGTGCTCGTGAACCTGTATGAGTGCTGGCTAATTCAAGATGTCCCAGTAAGAGTGCACTCTGTTGCCCTACACTCGGCATACACACTGTGAGTCGGAAAGCTACGGGCCTGGATATAGCTTAGAAGGGCCAGGGGAGCCTGAGGGTACTTGCTGTTCTTGCAGGAAATAGGGTTTCCAGGCGAGGCACCTAGGTGTCCTGAAAAGCGTACTGGCGTTAAAATGCTGCAGAGCAGCGACTACGGCCTCATGGAAACTGCTACACGCCTCCGCTTCTGCATAGCATTTCAGGGCCTTCCCTCGAGGCAAGTTCTCACGTTGCTTGCACTGTGAGCGACACAGCATGTTAGGATGCTGTATTTCTCCTTGAATAGAGTGACTTCAGGAAAGAGGTCCTCGATAAATTCTAAGAAGAGTGTTATCTCAGGACATTCAGACGAGGGCAATGTCGAAAACTTCCAGGGCATGTTGGACTGCCTAGAAATGTGGTTCTGATGCTGTTCGACTGCTCTGCAAATAGAGCTCTCCTGAAGTAACGTACAGTGTGTTGCCCGAGACTCGGCAGGCACAGAGGGCCTCCGAGGGACGTATGGGAATCAATGCTGCTCAGCCGTCCCACAGGGGTGTGGAATGCGTCAGTGATCTTGAAACAAATATGATGCTCACCCGAGGGGCCTAGGAGTCCTGAAAAGGGTACTTCCTTTAAGATAAAGCGGAACCTCCACTAAGAGCTCATGGAAAGAGCTGCATGCCTCCCTTTCTGCAGGGCTACTCAGGGCCTTACCTCGAGGCAAGGACTCACGTTGAGATTCCCTTTAGCTCTAGAGCATGGCAAGGTGAGCCCCACCCCGCCCAATGCAGCTCCGTGTGTAGCCAGAGAAAACTCATTTTCTTCCCACACCCATGCCTACAGTGGCCAGAGGGCTGTCAACAGCAGAGAATTTCAGGGAGCTTCACGGCAGCAAGAATGGAGCTTTCCAAATGGAAAGCAAGGCTAGGACCATCATGCCCCCATTTCCATGGGCACAGGCAGCATACATCTCTGTGGTTTTTAACAAGTCAAATGCGACACAGAGTACACAGTTTGCTTCCCTGAATCAACTTCTCGAGGCAGGGTGTTCTGCACCTTGTGAACGGCCTCACCAAGGAACGCCCTAGCTAGGCCTCTGGGCCCGTGCCTCTTCAAAAGCCTGCAGTGCTACAGGAAAAACTGTGCTTTAGTTGCAATAGGAACGCATGCCGTCTTTCTCCTGGAGGCAGGATGACTTCAGGTAGGAGGTCCTGGATGGAAGGAGAAGCCTAGTGTTTTTCTCTGTGCAGCTCAGACCAGGGAATGAGTGCGACTTCCACGGCATGTTGGAACTTGCTAGAATGTTGCTCTTTTACCTATGCGAGTGCTGTGAATCAAGATATCACAAGAAAGAGTGTAGTGTGTTGCCCATGACTCAGCACACACAGAGGACCTCCGAGGGACCAATGGGCCTCGTTGTGGCTCAGCAGGCCTACAGGGGTGTGGAGGTACTCAGGGATCTTGGAACAAAAATGATGCTCACCCGAGAGGCCTAGGAGTCCTGAAAAGGGTACTTCCTTTAAAGTAAAGCAGAACAGCGACTTAGAGCTCATGGAAAGAGCTGCATGCCTACCTTTTTGCAGGGCTACTCAGGGCTTTACCTCGAGGCAAGGACTCACGTTGAGATTCCCTTTAGCTCTAGAGCATGGCAAGGTGAGCCCCACCCCGGCCAAAGAAGCTCCGTGTGTAGCCAGAGAAAACTCATTTTCTTCCCACACCAATGCTAGAGTGGCCAGAGGCCTGTCAACAGCTGAGAATTTCAGGGAGCTTCACGGCAGCAAGAATGGAGCTTTCCAAATGGAAAGCAAGGCTAGGACCATCATGCCCCCATTTCCATGGGCACAGGCAGCATACATCTCTGTGGTTTTTAACAAGTCAAATGCGACACAGAGTACACACTGTTTTCTTCCCTGAATCCACTTCTCGAGGCAGGGTGTTCTGCATCTAGTGAACGGCCTCACCAAGGAAAGCCCTAGCTAGGCCTCTGGGCCCGTGCCTCTTCAAAAGCCTGCAGTACTTCAGGAAAAACTGTGCTTTAGTTGCAATAGGAACGCAAGCCGTCTTTTTCCTGGAGGCAGGGTGACTTCAGGTAGGAGGTCCTGGATGGAAGGAGAAGCCTAGTGTTTTTCTCTGTGCAGCTCAGACCAGGGAATGAGTGCAACTTCCATGGCATTTTGGAACTCGCTAGAACGGTGCTCGTGAACCTGTATGAGTGCTGGCTAATTCAAGATGTCCCAGTAAGAGTGCACTCTGTTGCCCTACACTCGGCATACACACTGTGAGTCGGAAAGCTACGGGCCTGGATATAGCTTAGAAGGGCCAGGGGAGCCTGAGGGTACTTGCTGTTCTTGCAGGAAATAGGGTTTCCAGGCGAGGCACCTAGGTGTCCTGAAAAGCGTACTGGCGTTAAAATGCTGCAGAGCAGCGACTACGGCCTCATGGAAACTGCTACACGCCTCCGCTTCTGCATAGCATTTCAGGGCCTTCCCTCGAGGCAAGTTCTCACGTTGCTTGCACTGTGAGCGACACAGCATGTTAGGATGCTGTATTTCTCCTTGAATAGAGTGACTTCAGGAAAGAGGTCCTCGATAAATTCTAAGAAGAGTGTTATCTCAGGACATTCAGACGAGGGCAATGTCGAAAACTTCCAGGGCATGTTGGACTGCCTAGAAATGTGGTTCTGATGCTGTTCGACTGCTCTGCAAATAGAGCTCTCCTGAAGTAACGTACAGTGTGTTGCCCGAGACTCGGCAGGCACAGAGGGCCTCCGAGGGACGTATGGGAATCAATGCTGCTCAGCCGTCCCACAGGGGTGTGGAATGCGTCAGTGATCTTGAAACAAAAATGATGCTCACCCGAGGGGCCTAGGAGTCCTGAAAAGGGTACTTCCTTTAAGATAAAGCGGAACCTCCACTAAGAGCTCATGGAAAGAGCTGCATGCCTCCCTTTCTGCAGGGCTACTCAGGGCCTTACCTCGAGGCAAGGACTCACGTTGAGATTCCCTTTAGCTCTAGAGCATGGCAAGGTGAGCCCCACCCCGCCCAATGCAGCTCCGTGTGTAGCCAGAGAAAACTCATTTTCTTCCCACACCCATGCCTACAGTGGCCAGAGGGCTGTCAACAGCAGAGAATTTCAGGGAGCTTCACGGCAGCAAGAATGGAGCTTTCCAAATGGAAAGCAAGGCTAGGACCATCATGCCCCCATTTCCATGGGCACAGGCAGCATACATCTCTGTGGTTTTTAACAAGTCAAATGCGACACAGAGTACACAGTTTGCTTCCCTGAATCAACTTCTCGAGGCAGGGTGTTCTGCACCTTGTGAACGGCCTCACCAAGGAACGCCCTAGCTAGGCCTCTGGGCCCGTGCCTCTTCAAAAGCCTGCAGTGCTACAGGAAAAACTGTGCTTTAGTTGCAATAGGAACGCATGCCGTCTTTCTCCTGGAGGCAGGATGACTTCAGGTAGGAGGTCCTGGATGGAAGGAGAAGCCTAGTGTTTTTCTCTGTGCAGCTCAGACCAGGGAATGAGTGCGACTTCCACGGCATGTTGGAACTTGCTAGAATGTTGCTCTTTTACCTATGCGAGTGCTGTGAATCAAGATATCACAAGAAAGAGTGTAGTGTGTTGCCCATGACTCAGCACACACAGAGGACCTCCGAGGGACCAATGGGCCTCGTTGTGGCTCAGCAGGCCTACAGGGGTGTGGAGGTACTCAGGGATCTTGGAACAAAAATGATGCTCACCCGAGAGGCCTAGGAGTCCTGAAAAGGGTACTTCCTTTAAAGTAAAGCAGAACAGCGACTTAGAGCTCATGGAAAGAGCTGCATGCCTACCTTTTTGCAGGGCTACTCAGGGCTTTACCTCGAGGCAAGGACTCACGTTGAGATTCCCTTTAGCTCTAGAGCATGGCAAGGTGAGCCCCACCCCGGCCAAAGAAGCTCCGTGTGTAGCCAGAGAAAACTCATTTTCTTCCCACACCAATGCTAGAGTGGCCAGAGGCCTGTCAACAGCTGAGAATTTCAGGGAGCTTCACGGCAGCAAGAATGGAGCTTTCCAAATGGAAAGCAAGGCTAGGACCATCATGCCCCCATTTCCATGGGCACAGGCAGCATACATCTCTGTGGTTTTTAACAAGTCAAATGAGACACAGAGTACACACTGTTTTCTTCCCTGAATCCACTTCTCGAGGCAGGGTGTTCTGCATCTAGTGAACGGCCTCACCAAGGAAAGCCCTAGCTAGGCCTCTGGGCCCGTGCCTCTTCAAAAGCCTGCAGTACTTCAGGAAAAACTGTGCTTTAGTTGCAATAGGAACGCAAGCCGTCTTTTTCCTGGAGGCAGGGTGACTTCAGGTAGGAGGTCCTGGATGGAAGGAGAAGCCTAGTGTTTTTCTCTGTGCAGCTCAGACCAGGGAATGAGTGCAACTTCCATGGCATTTTGGAACTCGCTAGAACGGTGCTCGTGAACCTGTATGAGTGCTGGCTAATTCAAGATGTCCCAGTAAGAGTGCACTCTGTTGCCCTACACTCGGCATACACACTGTGAGTCGGAAAGCTACGGGCCTGGATATAGCTTAGAAGGGCCAGGGGAGCCTGAGGGTACTTGCTGTTCTTGCAGGAAATAGGGTTTCCAGGCGAGGCACCTAGGTGTCCTGAAAAGCGTACTGGCGTTAAAATGCTGCAGAGCAGCGACTACGGCCTCATGGAAACTGCTACACGCCTCCGCTTCTGCATAGCATTTCAGGGCCTTCCCTCGAGGCAAGTTCTCACGTTGCTTGCACTGTGAGCGACACAGCATGTTAGGATGCTGTATTTCTCCTTGAATAGAGTGACTTCAGGAAAGAGGTCCTCGATAAATTCTAAGAAGAGTGTTATCTCAGGACATTCAGACGAGGGCAATGTCGAAAACTTCCAGGGCATGTTGGACTGCCTAGAAATGTGGTTCTGATGCTGTTCGACTGCTCTGCAAATAGAGCTCTCCTGAAGTAACGTACAGTGTGTTGCCCGAGACTCGGCAGGCACAGAGGGCCTCCGAGGGACGTATGGGAATCAATGCTGCTCAGCCGTCCCACAGGGGTGTGGAATGCGTCAGTGATCTTGAAACAAAAATGATGCTCACCCGAGGGGCCTAGGAGTCCTGAAAAGGGTACTTCCTTTAAGATAAAGCGGAACCTCCACTAAGAGCTCATGGAAAGAGCTGCATGCCTCCCTTTCTGCAGGGCTACTCAGGGCCTTACCTCGAGGCAAGGACTCACGTTGAGATTCCCTTTAGCTCTAGAGCATGGCAAGGTGAGCCCCACCCCGCCCAATGCAGCTCCGTGTGTAGCCAGAGAAAACTCATTTTCTTCCCACACCCATGCCTACAGTGGCCAGAGGGCTGTCAACAGCAGAGAATTTCAGGGAGCTTCACGGCAGCAAGAATGGAGCTTTCCAAATGGAAAGCAAGGCTAGGACCATCATGCCCCCATTTCCATGGGCACAGGCAGCATACATCTCTGTGGTTTTTAACAAGTCAAATGCGACACAGAGTACACACTGTTTTCTTCCCTGAATCAACTTCTCGAGGCAGGGTGTTCTGCACCTTGTGAACGGCCTCACCAAGGAACGCCCTAGCTAGGCCTCTGGGCCCGTGCCTCTTCAAAAGCCTGCAGTGCTACAGGAAAAACTGTGCCTTAGTTGCAATAGGAACGCATGCCGTCTTTCTCCTGGAGGCAGGATGACTTCAGGTAGGAGGTCCTGGATGGAAGGAGAAGCCTAGTGTTTTTCTCTGTGCAGCTCAGACCAGGGAATGAGTGCGACTTCCACGGCATGTTGGAACTTGCTAGAATGTTGCTCTTTTACCTATGCGAGTGCTGTGAATCAAGATATCACAAGAAAGAGTGTAGTGTGTTGCCCATGACTCAGCACACACAGAGGACCTCCGAGGGACCAATGGGCCTCGTTGTGGCTCAGCAGGCCTACAGGGGTGTGGAGGTACTCAGGGATCTTGGAACAAAAATGATGCTCACCCGAGAGGCCTAGGAGTCCTGAAAAGGGTACTTCCTTTAAAGTAAAGCAGAACAGCGACTTAGAGCTCATGGAAAGAGCTGCATGCCTACCTTTTTGCAGGGCTACTCAGGGCTTTACCTCGAGGCAAGGACTCACGTTGAGATTCCCTTTAGCTCTAGAGCATGGCAAGGTGAGCCCCACCCCGGCCAAAGAAGCTCCGTGTGTAGCCAGAGAAAACTCATTTTCTTCCCACACCAATGCTAGAGTGGCCAGAGGCCTGTCAACAGCTGAGAATTTCAGGGAGCTTCACGGCAGCAAGAATGGAGCTTTCCAAATGGAAAGCAAGGCTAGGACCATCATGCCCCCATTTCCATGGGCACAGGCAGCATACATCTCTGTGGTTTTTAACAAGTCAAATGAGACACAGAGTACACACTGTTTTCTTCCCTGAATCCACTTCTCGAGGCAGGGTGTTCTGCATCTAGTGAACGGCCTCACCAAGGAAAGCCCTAGCTAGGCCTCTGGGCCCGTGCCTCTTCAAAAGCCTGCAGTACTTCAGGAAAAACTGTGCTTTAGTTGCAATAGGAACGCAAGCCGTCTTTTTCCTGGAGGCAGGGTGACTTCAGGTAGGAGGTCCTGGATGGAAGGAGAAGCCTAGTGTTTTTCTCTGTGCAGCTCAGACCAGGGAATGAGTGCAACTTCCATGGCATTTTGGAACTCGCTAGAACGGTGCTCGTGAACCTGTATGAGTGCTGGCTAATTCAAGATGTCCCAGTAAGAGTGCACTCTGTTGCCCTACACTCGGCATACACACTGTGAGTCGGAAAGCTACGGGCCTGGATATAGCTTAGAAGGGCCAGGGGAGCCTGAGGGTACTTGCTGTTCTTGCAGGAAATAGGGTTTCCAGGCGAGGCACCTAGGTGTCCTGAAAAGCGTACTGGCGTTAAAATGCTGCAGAGCAGCGACTACGGCCTCATGGAAACTGCTACACGCCTCCGCTTCTGCATAGCATTTCAGGGCCTTCCCTCGAGGCAAGTTCTCACGTTGCTTGCACTGTGAGCGACACAGCATGTTAGGATGCTGTATTTCTCCTTGAATAGAGTGACTTCAGGAAAGAGGTCCTCGATAAATTCTAAGAAGAGTGTTATCTCAGGACATTCAGACGAGGGCAATGTCGAAAACTTCCAGGGCATGTTGGACTGCCTAGAAATGTGGTTCTGATGCTGTTCGACTGCTCTGCAAATAGAGCTCTCCTGAAGTAACGTACAGTGTGTTGCCCGAGACTCGGCAGGCACAGAGGGCCTCCGAGGGACGTATGGGAATCAATGCTGCTCAGCCGTCCCACAGGGGTGTGGAATGCGTCAGTGATCTTGAAACAAAAATGATGCTCACCCGAGGGGCCTAGGAGTCCTGAAAAGGGTACTTCCTTTAAGATAAAGCGGAACCTCCACTAAGAGCTCATGGAAAGAGCTGCATGCCTCCCTTTCTGCAGGGCTACTCAGGGCCTTACCTCGAGGCAAGGACTCACGTTGAGATTCCCTTTAGCTCTAGAGCATGGCAAGGTGAGCCCCACCCCGCCCAATGCAGCTCCGTGTGTAGCCAGAGAAAACTCATTTTCTTCCCACACCCATGCCTACAGTGGCCAGAGGGCTGTCAACAGCAGAGAATTTCAGGGAGCTTCACGGCAGCAAGAATGGAGCTTTCCAAATGGAAAGCAAGGCTAGGACCATCATGCCCCCATTTCCATGGGCACAGGCAGCATACATCTCTGTGGTTTTTAACAAGTCAAATGCGACACAGAGTACACAGTTTGCTTCCCTGAATCAACTTCTCGAGGCAGGGTGTTCTGCACCTTGTGAACGGCCTCACCAAGGAACGCCCTAGCTAGGCCTCTGGGCCCGTGCCTCTTCAAAAGCCTGCAGTGCTACAGGAAAAACTGTGCTTTAGTTGCAATAGGAACGCATGCCGTCTTTCTCCTGGAGGCAGGATGACTTCAGGTAGGAGGTCCTGGATGGAAGGAGAAGCCTAGTGTTTTTCTCTGTGCAGCTCAGACCAGGGAATGAGTGCGACTTCCACGGCATGTTGGAACTTGCTAGAATGTTGCTCTTTTACCTATGCGAGTGCTGTGAATCAAGATATCACAAGAAAGAGTGTAGTGTGTTGCCCATGACTCAGCACACACAGAGGACCTCCGAGGGACCAATGGGCCTCGTTGTGGCTCAGCAGGCCTACAGGGGTGTGGAGGTACTCAGGGATCTTGGAACAAAAATGATGCTCACCCGAGAGGCCTAGGAGTCCTGAAAAGGGTACTTCCTTTAAAGTAAAGCAGAACAGCGACTTAGAGCTCATGGAAAGAGCTGCATGCCTACCTTTTTGCAGGGCTACTCAGGGCTTTACCTCGAGGCAAGGACTCACGTTGAGATTCCCTTTAGCTCTAGAGCATGGCAAGGTGAGCCCCACCCCGGCCAAAGAAGCTCCGTGTGTAGCCAGAGAAAACTCATTTTCTTCCCACACCAATGCTAGAGTGGCCAGAGGCCTGTCAACAGCTGAGAATTTCAGGGAGCTTCACGGCAGCAAGAATGGAGCTTTCCAAATGGAAAGCAAGGCTAGGACCATCATGCCCCCATTTCCATGGGCACAGGCAGCATACATCTCTGTGGTTTTTAACAAGTCAAATGAGACACAGAGTACACACTGTTTTCTTCCCTGAATCCACTTCTCGAGGCAGGGTGTTCTGCATCTAGTGAACGGCCTCACCAAGGAAAGCCCTAGCTAGGCCTCTGGGCCCGTGCCTCTTCAAAAGCCTGCAGTACTTCAGGAAAAACTGTGCTTTAGTTGCAATAGGAACGCAAGCCGTCTTTTTCCTGGAGGCAGGGTGACTTCAGGTAGGAGGTCCTGGATGGAAGGAGAAGCCTAGTGTTTTTCTCTGTGCAGCTCAGACCAGGGAATGAGTGCAACTTCCATGGCATTTTGGAACTCGCTAGAACGGTGCTCGTGAACCTGTATGAGTGCTGGCTAATTCAAGATGTCCCAGTAAGAGTGCACTCTGTTGCCCTACACTCGGCATACACACTGTGAGTCGGAAAGCTACGGGCCTGGATATAGCTTAGAAGGGCCAGGGGAGCCTGAGGGTACTTGCTGTTCTTGCAGGAAATAGGGTTTCCAGGCGAGGCACCTAGGTGTCCTGAAAAGCGTACTGGCGTTAAAATGCTGCAGAGCAGCGACTACGGCCTCATGGAAACTGCTACACGCCTCCGCTTCTGCATAGCATTTCAGGGCCTTCCCTCGAGGCAAGTTCTCACGTTGCTTGCACTGTGAGCGACACAGCATGTTAGGATGCTGTATTTCTCCTTGAATAGAGTGACTTCAGGAAAGAGGTCCTCGATAAATTCTAAGAAGAGTGTTATCTCAGGACATTCAGACGAGGGCAATGTCGAAAACTTCCAGGGCATGTTGGACTGCCTAGAAATGTGGTTCTGATGCTGTTCGACTGCTCTGCAAATAGAGCTCTCCTGAAGTAACGTACAGTGTGTTGCCCGAGACTCGGCAGGCACAGAGGGCCTCCGAGGGACGTATGGGAATCAATGCTGCTCAGCCGTCCCACAGGGGTGTGGAATGCGTCAGTGATCTTGAAACAAAAATGATGCTCACCCGAGGGGCCTAGGAGTCCTGAAAAGGGTACTTCCTTTAAGATAAAGCGGAACCTCCACTAAGAGCTCATGGAAAGAGCTGCATGCCTCCCTTTCTGCAGGGCTACTCAGGGCCTTACCTCGAGGCAAGGACTCACGTTGAGATTCCCTTTAGCTCTAGAGCATGGCAAGGTGAGCCCCACCCCGCCCAATGCAGCTCCGTGTGTAGCCAGAGAAAACTCATTTTCTTCCCACACCCATGCCTACAGTGGCCAGAGGGCTGTCAACAGCAGAGAATTTCAGGGAGCTTCACGGCAGCAAGAATGGAGCTTTCCAAATGGAAAGCAAGGCTAGGACCATCATGCCCCCATTTCCATGGGCACAGGCAGCATACATCTCTGTGGTTTTTAACAAGTCAAATGCGACACAGAGTACACACTGTTTTCTTCCCTGAATCAACTTCTCGAGGCAGGGTGTTCTGCACCTTGTGAACGGCCTCACCAAGGAACGCCCTAGCTAGGCCTCTGGGCCCGTGCCTCTTCAAAAGCCTGCAGTGCTACAGGAAAAACTGTGCTTTAGTTGCAATAGGAACGCATGCCGTCTTTCTCCTGGAGGCAGGATGACTTCAGGTAGGAGGTCCTGGATGGAAGGAGAAGCCTAGTGTTTTTCTCTGTGCAGCTCAGACCAGGGAATGAGTGCGACTTCCACGGCATGTTGGAACTTGCTAGAATGTTGCTCTTTTACCTATGCGAGTGCTGTGAATCAAGATATCACAAGAAAGAGTGTAGTGTGTTGCCCATGACTCAGCACACACAGAGGACCTCCGAGGGACCAATGGGCCTCGTTGTGGCTCAGCAGGCCTACAGGGGTGTGGAGGTACTCAGGGATCTTGGAACAAAAATGATGCTCACCCGAGAGGCCTAGGAGTCCTGAAAAGGGTACTTCCTTTAAAGTAAAGCAGAACAGCGACTTAGAGCTCATGGAAAGAGCTGCATGCCTACCTTTTTGCAGGGCTACTCAGGGCTTTACCTCGAGGCAAGGACTCACGTTGAGATTCCCTTTAGCTCTAGAGCATGGCAAGGTGAGCCCCACCCCGGCCAAAGAAGCTCCGTGTGTAGCCAGAGAAAACTCATTTTCTTCCCACACCAATGCTAGAGTGGCCAGAGGCCTGTCAACAGCTGAGAATTTCAGGGAGCTTCACGGCAGCAAGAATGGAGCTTTCCAAATGGAAAGCAAGGCTAGGACCATCATGCCCCCATTTCCATGGGCACAGGCAGCATACATCTCTGTGGTTTTTAACAAGTCAAATGAGACACAGAGTACACACTGTTTTCTTCCCTGAATCCACTTCTCGAGGCAGGGTGTTCTGCATCTAGTGAACGGCCTCACCAAGGAAAGCCCTAGCTAGGCCTCTGGGCCCGTGCCTCTTCAAAAGCCTGCAGTACTTCAGGAAAAACTGTGCTTTAGTTGCAATAGGAACGCAAGCCGTCTTTTTCCTGGAGGCAGGGTGACTTCAGGTAGGAGGTCCTGGATGGAAGGAGAAGCCTAGTGTTTTTCTCTGTGCAGCTCAGACCAGGGAATGAGTGCAACTTCCATGGCATTTTGGAACTCGCTAGAACGGTGCTCGTGAACCTGTATGAGTGCTGGCTAATTCAAGATGTCCCAGTAAGAGTGCACTCTGTTGCCCTACACTCGGCATACACACTGTGAGTCGGAAAGCTACGGGCCTGGATATAGCTTAGAAGGGCCAGGGGAGCCTGAGGGTACTTGCTGTTCTTGCAGGAAATAGGGTTTCCAGGCGAGGCACCTAGGTGTCCTGAAAAGCGTACTGGCGTTAAAATGCTGCAGAGCAGCGACTACGGCCTCATGGAAACTGCTACACGCCTCCGCTTCTGCATAGCATTTCAGGGCCTTCCCTCGAGGCAAGTTCTCACGTTGCTTGCACTGTGAGCGACACAGCATGTTAGGATGCTGTATTTCTCCTTGAATAGAGTGACTTCAGGAAAGAGGTCCTCGATAAATTCTAAGAAGAGTGTTATCTCAGGACATTCAGACGAGGGCAATGTCGAAAACTTCCAGGGCATGTTGGACTGCCTAGAAATGTGGTTCTGATGCTGTTCGACTGCTCTGCAAATAGAGCTCTCCTGAAGTAACGTACAGTGTGTTGCCCGAGACTCGGCAGGCACAGAGGGCCTCCGAGGGACGTATGGGAATCAATGCTGCTCAGCCGTCCCACAGGGGTGTGGAATGCGTCAGTGATCTTGAAACAAAAATGATGCTCACCCGAGGGGCCTAGGAGTCCTGAAAAGGGTACTTCCTTTAAGATAAAGCGGAACCTCCACTAAGAGCTCATGGAAAGAGCTGCATGCCTCCCTTTCTGCAGGGCTACTCAGGGCCTTACCTCGAAGCAAGGACTCACGTTGAGATTCCCTTTAGCTCTAGAGCATGGCAAGGTGAGCCCCACCCCGCCCAATGCAGCTCCGTGTGTAGCCAGAGAAAACTCATTTTCTTCCCACACCCATGCCTACAGTGGCCAGAGGGCTGTCAACAGCAGAGAATTTCAGGGAGCTTCACGGCAGCAAGAATGGAGCTTTCCAAATGGAAAGCAAGGCTAGGACCATCATGCCCCCATTTCCATGGGCACAGGCAGCATACATCTCTGTGGTTTTTAACAAGTCAAATGCGACACAGAGTACACAGTTTGCTTCCCTGAATCAACTTCTCGAGGCAGGGTGTTCTGCACCTTGTGAACGGCCTCACCAAGGAACGCCCTAGCTAGGCCTCTGGGCCCGTGCCTCTTCAAAAGCCTGCAGTGCTACAGGAAAAACTGTGCTTTAGTTGCAATAGGAACGCATGCCGTCTTTCTCCTGGAGGCAGGATGACTTCAGGTAGGAGGTCCTGGATGGAAGGAGAAGCCTAGTGTTTTTCTCTGTGCAGCTCAGACCAGGGAATGAGTGCGACTTCCACGGCATGTTGGAACTTGCTAGAATGTTGCTCTTTTACCTATGCGAGTGCTGTGAATCAAGATATCACAAGAAAGAGTGTAGTGTGTTGCCCATGACTCAGCACACACAGAGGACCTCCGAGGGACCAATGGGCCTCGTTGTGGCTCAGCAGGCCTACAGGGGTGTGGAGGTACTCAGGGATCTTGGAACAAAAATGATGCTCACCCGAGAGGCCTAGGAGTCCTGAAAAGGGTACTTCCTTTAAAGTAAAGCAGAACAGCGACTTAGAGCTCATGGAAAGAGCTGCATGCCTACCTTTTTGCAGGGCTACTCAGGGCTTTACCTCGAGGCAAGGACTCACGTTGAGATTCCCTTTAGCTCTAGAGCATGGCAAGGTGAGCCCCACCCCGGCCAAAGAAGCTCCGTGTGTAGCCAGAGAAAACTCATTTTCTTCCCACACCAATGCTAGAGTGGCCAGAGGCCTGTCAACAGCTGAGAATTTCAGGGAGCTTCACGGCAGCAAGAATGGAGCTTTCCAAATGGAAAGCAAGGCTAGGACCATCATGCCCCCATTTCCATGGGCACAGGCAGCATACATCTCTGTGGTTTTTAACAAGTCAAATGAGACACAGAGTACACACTGTTTTCTTCCCTGAATCCACTTCTCGAGGCAGGGTGTTCTGCATCTAGTGAACGGCCTCACCAAGGAAAGCCCTAGCTAGGCCTCTGGGCCCGTGCCTCTTCAAAAGCCTGCAGTACTTCAGGAAAAACTGTGCTTTAGTTGCAATAGGAACGCAAGCCGTCTTTTTCCTGGAGGCAGGGTGACTTCAGGTAGGAGGTCCTGGATGGAAGGAGAAGCCTAGTGTTTTTCTCTGTGCAGCTCAGACCAGGGAATGAGTGCAACTTCCATGGCATTTTGGAACTCGCTAGAACGGTGCTCGTGAACCTGTATGAGTGCTGGCTAATTCAAGATGTCCCAGTAAGAGTGCACTCTGTTGCCCTACACTCGGCATACACACTGTGAGTCGGAAAGCTACGGGCCTGGATATAGCTTAGAAGGGCCAGGGGAGCCTGAGGGTACTTGCTGTTCTTGCAGGAAATAGGGTTTCCAGGCGAGGCACCTAGGTGTCCTGAAAAGCGTACTGGCGTTAAAATGCTGCAGAGCAGCGACTACGGCCTCATGGAAACTGCTACACGCCTCCGCTTCTGCATAGCATTTCAGGGCCTTCCCTCGAGGCAAGTTCTCACGTTGCTTGCACTGTGAGCGACACAGCATGTTAGGATGCTGTATTTCTCCTTGAATAGAGTGACTTCAGGAAAGAGGTCCTCGATAAATTCTAAGAAGAGTGTTATCTCAGGACATTCAGACGAGGGCAATGTCGAAAACTTCCAGGGCATGTTGGACTGCCTAGAAATGTGGTTCTGATGCTGTTCGACTGCTCTGCAAATAGAGCTCTCCTGAAGTAACGTACAGTGTGTTGCCCGAGACTCGGCAGGCACAGAGGGCCTCCGAGGGACGTATGGGAATCAATGCTGCTCAGCCGTCCCACAGGGGTGTGGAATGCGTCAGTGATCTTGAAACAAAAATGATGCTCACCCGAGGGGCCTAGGAGTCCTGAAAAGGGTACTTCCTTTAAGATAAAGCGGAACCTCCACTAAGAGCTCATGGAAAGAGCTGCATGCCTCCCTTTCTGCAGGGCTACTCAGGGCCTTACCTCGAGGCAAGGACTCACGTTGAGATTCCCTTTAGCTCTAGAGCATGGCAAGGTGAGCCCCACCCCGCCCAATGCAGCTCCGTGTGTAGCCAGAGAAAACTCATTTTCTTCCCACACCCATGCCTACAGTGGCCAGAGGGCTGTCAACAGCAGAGAATTTCAGGGAGCTTCACGGCAGCAAGAATGGAGCTTTCCAAATGGAAAGCAAGGCTAGGACCATCATGCCCCCATTTCCATGGGCACAGGCAGCATACATCTCTGTGGTTTTTAACAAGTCAAATGCGACACAGAGTACACACTGTTTTCTTCCCTGAATCAACTTCTCGAGGCAGGGTGTTCTGCACCTTGTGAACGGCCTCACCAAGGAACGCCCTAGCTAGGCCTCTGGGCCCGTGCCTCTTCAAAAGCCTGCAGTGCTACAGGAAAAACTGTGCTTTAGTTGCAATAGGAACGCATGCCGTCTTTCTCCTGGAGGCAGGATGACTTCAGGTAGGAGGTCCTGGATGGAAGGAGAAGCCTAGTGTTTTTCTCTGTGCAGCTCAGACCAGGGAATGAGTGCGACTTCCACGGCATGTTGGAACTTGCTAGAATGTTGCTCTTTTACCTATGCGAGTGCTGTGAATCAAGATATCACAAGAAAGAGTGTAGTGTGTTGCCCATGACTCAGCACACACAGAGGACCTCCGAGGGACCAATGGGCCTCGTTGTGGCTCAGCAGGCCTACAGGGGTGTGGAGGTACTCAGGGATCTTGGAACAAAAATGATGCTCACCCGAGAGGCCTAGGAGTCCTGAAAAGGGTACTTCCTTTAAAGTAAAGCAGAACAGCGACTTAGAGCTCATGGAAAGAGCTGCATGCCTACCTTTTTGCAGGGCTACTCAGGGCTTTACCTCGAGGCAAGGACTCAGGTTGAGATTCCCTTTAGCTCTAGAGCATGGCAAGGTGAGCCCCACCCCGGCCAAAGAAGCTCCGTGTGTAGCCAGAGAAAACTCATTTTCTTCCCACACCAATGCTAGAGTGGCCAGAGGCCTGTCAACAGCTGAGAATTTCAGGGAGCTTCACGGCAGCAAGAATGGAGCTTTCCAAATGGAAAGCAAGGCTAGGACCATCATGCCCCCATTTCCATGGGCACAGGCAGCATACATCTCTGTGGTTTTTAACAAGTCAAATGAGACACAGAGTACACACTGTTTTCTTCCCTGAATCCACTTCTCGAGGCAGGGTGTTCTGCATCTAGTGAACGGCCTCACCAAGGAAAGCCCTAGCTAGGCCTCTGGGCCCGTGCCTCTTCAAAAGCCTGCAGTACTTCAGGAAAAACTGTGCTTTAGTTGCAATAGGAACGCAAGCCGTCTTTTTCCTGGAGGCAGGGTGACTTCAGGTAGGAGGTCCTGGATGGAAGGAGAAGCCTAGTGTTTTTCTCTGTGCAGCTCAGACCAGGGAATGAGTGCAACTTCCATGGCATTTTGGAACTCGCTAGAACGGTGCTCGTGAACCTGTATGAGTGCTGGCTAATTCAAGATGTCCCAGTAAGAGTGCACTCTGTTGCCCTACACTCGGCATACACACTGTGAGTCGGAAAGCTACGGGCCTGGATATAGCTTAGAAGGGCCAGGGGAGCCTGAGGGTACTTGCTGTTCTTGCAGGAAATAGGGTTTCCAGGCGAGGCACCTAGGTGTCCTGAAAAGCGTACTGGCGTTAAAATGCTGCAGAGCAGCGACTACGGCCTCATGGAAACTGCTACACGCCTCCGCTTCTGCATAGCATTTCAGGGCCTTCCCTCGAGGCAAGTTCTCACGTTGCTTGCACTGTGAGCGACACAGCATGTTAGGATGCTGTATTTCTCCTTGAATAGAGTGACTTCAGGAAAGAGGTCCTCGATAAATTCTAAGAAGAGTGTTATCTCAGGACATTCAGACGAGGGCAATGTCGAAAACTTCCAGGGCATGTTGGACTGCCTAGAAATGTGGTTCTGATGCTGTTCGACTGCTCTGCAAATAGAGCTCTCCTGAAGTAACGTACAGTGTGTTGCCCGAGACTCGGCAGGCACAGAGGGCCTCCGAGGGACGTATGGGAATCAATGCTGCTCAGCCGTCCCACAGGGGTGTGGAATGCGTCAGTGATCTTGAAACAAAAATGATGCTCACCCGAGGGGCCTAGGAGTCCTGAAAAGGGTACTTCCTTTAAGATAAAGCGGAACCTCCACTAAGAGCTCATGGAAAGAGCTGCATGCCTCCCTTTCTGCAGGGCTACTCAGGGCCTTACCTCGAGGCAAGGACTCACGTTGAGATTCCCTTTAGCTCTAGAGCATGGCAAGGTGAGCCCCACCCCGCCCAATGCAGCTCCGTGTGTAGCCAGAGAAAACTCATTTTCTTCCCACACCCATGCCTACAGTGGCCAGAGGGCTGTCAACAGCAGAGAATTTCAGGGAGCTTCACGGCAGCAAGAATGGAGCTTTCCAAATGGAAAGCAAGGCTAGGACCATCATGCCCCCATTTCCATGGGCACAGGCAGCATACATCTCTGTGGTTTTTAACAAGTCAAATGCGACACAGAGTACACAGTTTGCTTCCCTGAATCAACTTCTCGAGGCAGGGTGTTCTGCACCTTGTGAACGGCCTCACCAAGGAACGCCCTAGCTAGGCCTCTGGGCCCGTGCCTCTTCAAAAGCCTGCAGTGCTACAGGAAAAACTGTGCTTTAGTTGCAATAGGAACGCATGCCGTCTTTCTCCTGGAGGCAGGATGACTTCAGGTAGGAGGTCCTGGATGGAAGGAGAAGCCTAGTGTTTTTCTCTGTGCAGCTCAGACCAGGGAATGAGTGCGACTTCCACGGCATGTTGGAACTTGCTAGAATGTTGCTCTTTTACCTATGCGAGTGCTGTGAATCAAGATATCACAAGAAAGAGTGTAGTGTGTTGCCCATGACTCAGCACACACAGAGGACCTCCGAGGGACCAATGGGCCTCGTTGTGGCTCAGCAGGCCTACAGGGGTGTGGAGGTACTCAGGGATCTTGGAACAAAAATGATGCTCACCCGAGAGGCCTAGGAGTCCTGAAAAGGGTACTTCCTTTAAAGTAAAGCAGAACAGCGACTTAGAGCTCATGGAAAGAGCTGCATGCCTACCTTTTTGCAGGGCTACTCAGGGCTTTACCTCGAGGCAAGGACTCACGTTGAGATTCCCTTTAGCTCTAGAGCATGGCAAGGTGAGCCCCACCCCGGCCAAAGAAGCTCCGTGTGTAGCCAGAGAAAACTCATTTTCTTCCCACACCAATGCTAGAGTGGCCAGAGGCCTGTCAACAGCTGAGAATTTCAGGGAGCTTCACGGCAGCAAGAATGGAGCTTTCCAAATGGAAAGCAAGGCTAGGACCATCATGCCCCCATTTCCATGGGCACAGGCAGCATACATCTCTGTGGTTTTTAACAAGTCAAATGAGACACAGAGTACACACTGTTTTCTTCCCTGAATCCACTTCTCGAGGCAGGGTGTTCTGCATCTAGTGAACGGCCTCACCAAGGAAAGCCCTAGCTAGGCCTCTGGGCCCGTGCCTCTTCAAAAGCCTGCAGTACTTCAGGAAAAACTGTGCTTTAGTTGCAATAGGAACGCAAGCCGTCTTTTTCCTGGAGGCAGGGTGACTTCAGGTAGGAGGTCCTGGATGGAAGGAGAAGCCTAGTGTTTTTCTCTGTGCAGCTCAGACCAGGGAATGAGTGCAACTTCCATGGCATTTTGGAACTCGCTAGAACGGTGCTCGTGAACCTGTATGAGTGCTGGCTAATTCAAGATGTCCCAGTAAGAGTGCACTCTGTTGCCCTACACTCGGCATACACACTGTGAGTCGGAAAGCTACGGGCCTGGATATAGCTTAGAAGGGCCAGGGGAGCCTGAGGGTACTTGCTGTTCTTGCAGGAAATAGGGTTTCCAGGCGAGGCACCTAGGTGTCCTGAAAAGCGTACTGGCGTTAAAATGCTGCAGAGCAGCGACTACGGCCTCATGGAAACTGCTACACGCCTCCGCTTCTGCATAGCATTTCAGGGCCTTCCCTCGAGGCAAGTTCTCACGTTGCTTGCACTGTGAGCGACACAGCATGTTAGGATGCTGTATTTCTCCTTGAATAGAGTGACTTCAGGAAAGAGGTCCTCGATAAATTCTAAGAAGAGTGTTATCTCAGGACATTCAGACGAGGGCAATGTCGAAAACTTCCAGGGCATGTTGGACTGCCTAGAAATGTGGTTCTGATGCTGTTCGACTGCTCTGCAAATAGAGCTCTCCTGAAGTAACGTACAGTGTGTTGCCCGAGACTCGGCAGGCACAGAGGGCCTCCGAGGGACGTATGGGAATCAATGCTGCTCAGCCGTCCCACAGGGGTGTGGAATGCGTCAGTGATCTTGAAACAAAAATGATGCTCACCCGAGGGGCCTAGGAGTCCTGAAAAGGGTACTTCCTTTAAGATAAAGCGGAACCTCCACTAAGAGCTCATGGAAAGAGCTGCATGCCTCCCTTTCTGCAGGGCTACTCAGGGCCTTACCTCGAGGCAAGGACTCACGTTGAGATTCCCTTTAGCTCTAGAGCATGGCAAGGTGAGCCCCACCCCGCCCAATGCAGCTCCGTGTGTAGCCAGAGAAAACTCATTTTCTTCCCACACCCATGCCTACAGTGGCCAGAGGGCTGTCAACAGCAGAGAATTTCAGGGAGCTTCACGGCAGCAAGAATGGAGCTTTCCAAATGGAAAGCAAGGCTAGGACCATCATGCCCCCATTTCCATGGGCACAGGCAGCATACATCTCTGTGGTTTTTAACAAGTCAAATGCGACACAGAGTACACAGTTTGCTTCCCTGAATCAACTTCTCGAGGCAGGGTGTTCTGCACCTTGTGAACGGCCTCACCAAGGAACGCCCTAGCTAGGCCTCTGGGCCCGTGCCTCTTCAAAAGCCTGCAGTGCTACAGGAAAAACTGTGCTTTAGTTGCAATAGGAACGCATGCCGTCTTTCTCCTGGAGGCAGGATGACTTCAGGTAGGAGGTCCTGGATGGAAGGAGAAGCCTAGTGTTTTTCTCTGTGCAGCTCAGACCAGGGAATGAGTGCGACTTCCACGGCATGTTGGAACTTGCTAGAATGTTGCTCTTTTACCTATGCGAGTGCTGTGAATCAAGATATCACAAGAAAGAGTGTAGTGTGTTGCCCATGACTCAGCACACACAGAGGACCTCCGAGGGACCAATGGGCCTCGTTGTGGCTCAGCAGGCCTACAGGGGTGTGGAGGTACTCAGGGATCTTGGAACAAAAATGATGCTCACCCGAGAGGCCTAGGAGTCCTGAAAAGGGTACTTCCTTTAAAGTAAAGCAGAACAGCGACTTAGAGCTCATGGAAAGAGCTGCATGCCTACCTTTTTGCAGGGCTACTCAGGGCTTTACCTCGAGGCAAGGACTCAGGTTGAGATTCCCTTTAGCTCTAGAGCATGGCAAGGTGAGCCCCACCCCGGCCAAAGAAGCTCCGTGTGTAGCCAGAGAAAACTCATTTTCTTCCCACACCAATGCTAGAGTGGCCAGAGGCCTGTCAACAGCTGAGAATTTCAGGGAGCTTCACGGCAGCAAGAATGGAGCTTTCCAAATGGAAAGCAAGGCTAGGACCATCATGCCCCCATTTCCATGGGCACAGGCAGCATACATCTCTGTGGTTTTTAACAAGTCAAATGAGACACAGAGTACACACTGTTTTCTTCCCTGAATCCACTTCTCGAGGCAGGGTGTTCTGCATCTAGTGAACGGCCTCACCAAGGAAAGCCCTAGCTAGGCCTCTGGGCCCGTGCCTCTTCAAAAGCCTGCAGTACTTCAGGAAAAACTGTGCTTTAGTTGCAATAGGAACGCAAGCCGTCTTTTTCCTGGAGGCAGGGTGACTTCAGGTAGGAGGTCCTGGATGGAAGGAGAAGCCTAGTGTTTTTCTCTGTGCAGCTCAGACCAGGGAATGAGTGCAACTTCCATGGCATTTTGGAACTCGCTAGAACGGTGCTCGTGAACCTGTATGAGTGCTGGCTAATTCAAGATGTCCCAGTAAGAGTGCACTCTGTTGCCCTACACTCGGCATACACACTGTGAGTCGGAAAGCTACGGGCCTGGATATAGCTTAGAAGGGCCAGGGGAGCCTGAGGGTACTTGCTGTTCTTGCAGGAAATAGGGTTTCCAGGCGAGGCACCTAGGTGTCCTGAAAAGCGTACTGGCGTTAAAATGCTGCAGAGCAGCGACTACGGCCTCATGGAAACTGCTACACGCCTCCGCTTCTGCATAGCATTTCAGGGCCTTCCCTCGAGGCAAGTTCTCACGTTGCTTGCACTGTGAGCGACACAGCATGTTAGGATGCTGTATTTCTCCTTGAATAGAGTGACTTCAGGAAAGAGGTCCTCGATAAATTCTAAGAAGAGTGTTATCTCAGGACATTCAGACGAGGGCAATGTCGAAAACTTCCAGGGCATGTTGGACTGCCTAGAAATGTGGTTCTGATGCTGTTCGACTGCTCTGCAAATAGAGCTCTCCTGAAGTAACGTACAGTGTGTTGCCCGAGACTCGGCAGGCACAGAGGGCCTCCGAGGGACGTATGGGAATCAATGCTGCTCAGCCGTCCCACAGGGGTGTGGAATGCGTCAGTGATCTTGAAACAAATATGATGCTCACCCGAGGGGCCTAGGAGTCCTGAAAAGGGTACTTCCTTTAAGATAAAGCGGAACCTCCACTAAGAGCTCATGGAAAGAGCTGCATGCCTCCCTTTCTGCAGGGCTACTCAGGGCCTTACCTCGAGGCAAGGACTCACGTTGAGATTCCCTTTAGCTCTAGAGCATGGCAAGGTGAGCCCCACCCCGCCCAATGCAGCTCCGTGTGTAGCCAGAGAAAACTCATTTTCTTCCCACACCCATGCCTACAGTGGCCAGAGGGCTGTCAACAGCAGAGAATTTCAGGGAGCTTCACGGCAGCAAGAATGGAGCTTTCCAAATGGAAAGCAAGGCTAGGACCATCATGCCCCCATTTCCATGGGCACAGGCAGCATACATCTCTGTGGTTTTTAACAAGTCAAATGCGACACAGAGTACACACTGTTTTCTTCCCTGAATCAACTTCTCGAGGCAGGGTGTTCTGCACCTTGTGAACGGCCTCACCAAGGAACGCCCTAGCTAGGCCTCTGGGCCCGTGCCTCTTCAAAAGCCTGCAGTGCTACAGGAAAAACTGTGCTTTAGTTGCAATAGGAACGCATGCCGTCTTTCTCCTGGAGGCAGGATGACTTCAGGTAGGAGGTCCTGGATGGAAGGAGAAGCCTAGTGTTTTTCTCTGTGCAGCTCAGACCAGGGAATGAGTGCGACTTCCACGGCATGTTGGAACTTGCTAGAATGTTGCTCTTTTACCTATGCGAGTGCTGTGAATCAAGATATCACAAGAAAGAGTGTAGTGTGTTGCCCATGACTCAGCACACACAGAGGACCTCCGAGGGACCAATGGGCCTCGTTGTGGCTCAGCAGGCCTACAGGGGTGTGGAGGTACTCAGGGATCTTGGAACAAAAATGATGCTCACCCGAGAGGCCTAGGAGTCCTGAAAAGGGTACTTCCTTTAAAGTAAAGCAGAACAGCGACTTAGAGCTCATGGAAAGAGCTGCATGCCTACCTTTTTGCAGGGCTACTCAGGGCTTTACCTCGAGGCAAGGACTCAGGTTGAGATTCCCTTTAGCTCTAGAGCATGGCAAGGTGAGCCCCACCCCGGCCAAAGAAGCTCCGTGTGTAGCCAGAGAAAACTCATTTTCTTCCCACACCAATGCTAGAGTGGCCAGAGGCCTGTCAACAGCTGAGAATTTCAGGGAGCTTCACGGCAGCAAGAATGGAGCTTTCCAAATGGAAAGCAAGGCTAGGACCATCATGCCCCCATTTCCATGGGCACAGGCAGCATACATCTCTGTGGTTTTTAACAAGTCAAATGAGACACAGAGTACACACTGTTTTCTTCCCTGAATCCACTTCTCGAGGCAGGGTGTTCTGCATCTAGTGAACGGCCTCACCAAGGAAAGCCCTAGCTAGGCCTCTGGGCCCGTGCCTCTTCAAAAGCCTGCAGTACTTCAGGAAAAACTGTGCTTTAGTTGCAATAGGAACGCAAGCCGTCTTTTTCCTGGAGGCAGGGTGACTTCAGGTAGGAGGTCCTGGATGGAAGGAGAAGCCTAGTGTTTTTCTCTGTGCAGCTCAGACCAGGGAATGAGTGCAACTTCCATGGCATTTTGGAACTCGCTAGAACGGTGCTCGTGAACCTGTATGAGTGCTGGCTAATTCAAGATGTCCCAGTAAGAGTGCACTCTGTTGCCCTACACTCGGCATACACACTGTGAGTCGGAAAGCTACGGGCC
The DNA here is from genome assembly GCF_965194805.1 of Balaenoptera borealis. Classification (NCBI taxonomy): domain Eukaryota; kingdom Metazoa; phylum Chordata; class Mammalia; order Artiodactyla; family Balaenopteridae; genus Balaenoptera; species Balaenoptera borealis. The sequence continues at coordinate 53,818 of NW_028122885.1, forward strand.
TGGATATAGCTTAGAAGGGCCAGGGGAGCCTGAGGGTACTTGCTGTTCTTGCAGGAAATAGGGTTTCCAGGCGAGGCACCTAGGTGTCCTGAAAAGCGTACTGGCGTTAAAATGCTGCAGAGCAGCGACTACGGCCTCATGGAAACTGCTACACGCCTCCGCTTCTGCATAGCATTTCAGGGCCTTCCCTCGAGGCAAGTTCTCACGTTGCTTGCACTGTGAGCGACACAGCATGTTAGGATGCTGTATTTCTCCTTGAATAGAGTGACTTCAGGAAAGAGGTCCTCGATAAATTCTAAGAAGAGTGTTATCTCAGGACATTCAGACGAGGGCAATGTCGAAAACTTCCAGGGCATGTTGGACTGCCTAGAAATGTGGTTCTGATGCTGTTCGACTGCTCTGCAAATAGAGCTCTCCTGAAGTAACGTACAGTGTGTTGCCCGAGACTCGGCAGGCACAGAGGGCCTCCGAGGGACGTATGGGAATCAATGCTGCTCAGCCGTCCCACAGGGGTGTGGAATGCGTCAGTGATCTTGAAACAAATATGATGCTCACCCGAGGGGCCTAGGAGTCCTGAAAAGGGTACTTCCTTTAAGATAAAGCGGAACCTCCACTAAGAGCTCATGGAAAGAGCTGCATGCCTCCCTTTCTGCAGGGCTACTCAGGGCCTTACCTCGAGGCAAGGACTCACGTTGAGATTCCCTTTAGCTCTAGAGCATGGCAAGGTGAGCCCCACCCCGCCCAATGCAGCTCCGTGTGTAGCCAGAGAAAACTCATTTTCTTCCCACACCCATGCCTACAGTGGCCAGAGGGCTGTCAACAGCAGAGAATTTCAGGGAGCTTCACGGCAGCAAGAATGGAGCTTTCCAAATGGAAAGCAAGGCTAGGACCATCATGCCCCCATTTCCATGGGCACAGGCAGCATACATCTCTGTGGTTTTTAACAAGTCAAATGCGACACAGAGTACACAGTTTGCTTCCCTGAATCAACTTCTCGAGGCAGGGTGTTCTGCACCTTGTGAACGGCCTCACCAAGGAACGCCCTAGCTAGGCCTCTGGGCCCGTGCCTCTTCAAAAGCCTGCAGTGCTACAGGAAAAACTGTGCTTTAGTTGCAATAGGAACGCATGCCGTCTTTCTCCTGGAGGCAGGATGACTTCAGGTAGGAGGTCCTGGATGGAAGGAGAAGCCTAGTGTTTTTCTCTGTGCAGCTCAGACCAGGGAATGAGTGCGACTTCCACGGCATGTTGGAACTTGCTAGAATGTTGCTCTTTTACCTATGCGAGTGCTGTGAATCAAGATATCACAAGAAAGAGTGTAGTGTGTTGCCCATGACTCAGCACACACAGAGGACCTCCGAGGGACCAATGGGCCTCGTTGTGGCTCAGCAGGCCTACAGGGGTGTGGAGGTACTCAGGGATCTTGGAACAAAAATGATGCTCACCCGAGAGGCCTAGGAGTCCTGAAAAGGGTACTTCCTTTAAAGTAAAGCAGAACAGCGACTTAGAGCTCATGGAAAGAGCTGCATGCCTACCTTTTTGCAGGGCTACTCAGGGCTTTACCTCGAGGCAAGGACTCACGTTGAGATTCCCTTTAGCTCTAGAGCATGGCAAGGTGAGCCCCACCCCGGCCAAAGAAGCTCCGTGTGTAGCCAGAGAAAACTCATTTTCTTCCCACACCAATGCTAGAGTGGCCAGAGGCCTGTCAACAGCTGAGAATTTCAGGGAGCTTCACGGCAGCAAGAATGGAGCTTTCCAAATGGAAAGCAAGGCTAGGACCATCATGCCCCCATTTCCATGGGCACAGGCAGCATACATCTCTGTGGTTTTTAACAAGTCAAATGCGACACAGAGTACACACTGTTTTCTTCCCTGAATCCACTTCTCGAGGCAGGGTGTTCTGCATCTAGTGAACGGCCTCACCAAGGAAAGCCCTAGCTAGGCCTCTGGGCCCGTGCCTCTTCAAAAGCCTGCAGTACTTCAGGAAAAACTGTGCTTTAGTTGCAATAGGAACGCAAGCCGTCTTTTTCCTGGAGGCAGGGTGACTTCAGGTAGGAGGTCCTGGATGGAAGGAGAAGCCTAGTGTTTTTCTCTGTGCAGCTCAGACCAGGGAATGAGTGCAACTTCCATGGCATTTTGGAACTCGCTAGAACGGTGCTCGTGAACCTGTATGAGTGCTGGCTAATTCAAGATGTCCCAGTAAGAGTGCACTCTGTTGCCCTACACTCGGCATACACACTGTGAGTCGGAAAGCTACGGGCCTGGATATAGCTTAGAAGGGCCAGGGGAGCCTGAGGGTACTTGCTGTTCTTGCAGGAAATAGGGTTTCCAGGCGAGGCACCTAGGTGTCCTGAAAAGCGTACTGGCGTTAAAATGCTGCAGAGCAGCGACTACGGCCTCATGGAAACTGCTACACGCCTCCGCTTCTGCATAGCATTTCAGGGCCTTCCCTCGAGGCAAGTTCTCACGTTGCTTGCACTGTGAGCGACACAGCATGTTAGGATGCTGTATTTCTCCTTGAATAGAGTGACTTCAGGAAAGAGGTCCTCGATAAATTCTAAGAAGAGTGTTATCTCAGGACATTCAGACGAGGGCAATGTCGAAAACTTCCAGGGCATGTTGGACTGCCTAGAAATGTGGTTCTGATGCTGTTCGACTGCTCTGCAAATAGAGCTCTCCTGAAGTAACGTACAGTGTGTTGCCCGAGACTCGGCAGGCACAGAGGGCCTCCGAGGGACGTATGGGAATCAATGCTGCTCAGCCGTCCCACAGGGGTGTGGAATGCGTCAGTGATCTTGAAACAAAAATGATGCTCACCCGAGGGGCCTAGGAGTCCTGAAAAGGGTACTTCCTTTAAGATAAAGCGGAACCTCCACTAAGAGCTCATGGAAAGAGCTGCATGCCTCCCTTTCTGCAGGGCTACTCAGGGCCTTACCTCGAGGCAAGGACTCACGTTGAGATTCCCTTTAGCTCTAGAGCATGGCAAGGTGAGCCCCACCCCGCCCAATGCAGCTCCGTGTGTAGCCAGAGAAAACTCATTTTCTTCCCACACCCATGCCTACAGTGGCCAGAGGGCTGTCAACAGCAGAGAATTTCAGGGAGCTTCACGGCAGCAAGAATGGAGCTTTCCAAATGGAAAGCAAGGCTAGGACCATCATGCCCCCATTTCCATGGGCACAGGCAGCATACATCTCTGTGGTTTTTAACAAGTCAAATGCGACACAGAGTACACAGTTTGCTTCCCTGAATCAACTTCTCGAGGCAGGGTGTTCTGCACCTTGTGAACGGCCTCACCAAGGAACGCCCTAGCTAGGCCTCTGGGCCCGTGCCTCTTCAAAAGCCTGCAGTGCTACAGGAAAAACTGTGCTTTAGTTGCAATAGGAACGCATGCCGTCTTTCTCCTGGAGGCAGGATGACTTCAGGTAGGAGGTCCTGGATGGAAGGAGAAGCCTAGTGTTTTTCTCTGTGCAGCTCAGACCAGGGAATGAGTGCGACTTCCACGGCATGTTGGAACTTGCTAGAATGTTGCTCTTTTACCTATGCGAGTGCTGTGAATCAAGATATCACAAGAAAGAGTGTAGTGTGTTGCCCATGACTCAGCACACACAGAGGACCTCCGAGGGACCAATGGGCCTCGTTGTGGCTCAGCAGGCCTACAGGGGTGTGGAGGTACTCAGGGATCTTGGAACAAAAATGATGCTCACCCGAGAGGCCTAGGAGTCCTGAAAAGGGTACTTCCTTTAAAGTAAAGCAGAACAGCGACTTAGAGCTCATGGAAAGAGCTGCATGCCTACCTTTTTGCAGGGCTACTCAGGGCTTTACCTCGAGGCAAGGACTCACGTTGAGATTCCCTTTAGCTCTAGAGCATGGCAAGGTGAGCCCCACCCCGGCCAAAGAAGCTCCGTGTGTAGCCAGAGAAAACTCATTTTCTTCCCACACCAATGCTAGAGTGGCCAGAGGCCTGTCAACAGCTGAGAATTTCAGGGAGCTTCACGGCAGCAAGAATGGAGCTTTCCAAATGGAAAGCAAGGCTAGGACCATCATGCCCCCATTTCCATGGGCACAGGCAGCATACATCTCTGTGGTTTTTAACAAGTCAAATGAGACACAGAGTACACACTGTTTTCTTCCCTGAATCCACTTCTCGAGGCAGGGTGTTCTGCATCTAGTGAACGGCCTCACCAAGGAAAGCCCTAGCTAGGCCTCTGGGCCCGTGCCTCTTCAAAAGCCTGCAGTACTTCAGGAAAAACTGTGCTTTAGTTGCAATAGGAACGCAAGCCGTCTTTTTCCTGGAGGCAGGGTGACTTCAGGTAGGAGGTCCTGGATGGAAGGAGAAGCCTAGTGTTTTTCTCTGTGCAGCTCAGACCAGGGAATGAGTGCAACTTCCATGGCATTTTGGAACTCGCTAGAACGGTGCTCGTGAACCTGTATGAGTGCTGGCTAATTCAAGATGTCCCAGTAAGAGTGCACTCTGTTGCCCTACACTCGGCATACACACTGTGAGTCGGAAAGCTACGGGCCTGGATATAGCTTAGAAGGGCCAGGGGAGCCTGAGGGTACTTGCTGTTCTTGCAGGAAATAGGGTTTCCAGGCGAGGCACCTAGGTGTCCTGAAAAGCGTACTGGCGTTAAAATGCTGCAGAGCAGCGACTACGGCCTCATGGAAACTGCTACACGCCTCCGCTTCTGCATAGCATTTCAGGGCCTTCCCTCGAGGCAAGTTCTCACGTTGCTTGCACTGTGAGCGACACAGCATGTTAGGATGCTGTATTTCTCCTTGAATAGAGTGACTTCAGGAAAGAGGTCCTCGATAAATTCTAAGAAGAGTGTTATCTCAGGACATTCAGACGAGGGCAATGTCGAAAACTTCCAGGGCATGTTGGACTGCCTAGAAATGTGGTTCTGATGCTGTTCGACTGCTCTGCAAATAGAGCTCTCCTGAAGTAACGTACAGTGTGTTGCCCGAGACTCGGCAGGCACAGAGGGCCTCCGAGGGACGTATGGGAATCAATGCTGCTCAGCCGTCCCACAGGGGTGTGGAATGCGTCAGTGATCTTGAAACAAAAATGATGCTCACCCGAGGGGCCTAGGAGTCCTGAAAAGGGTACTTCCTTTAAGATAAAGCGGAACCTCCACTAAGAGCTCATGGAAAGAGCTGCATGCCTCCCTTTCTGCAGGGCTACTCAGGGCCTTACCTCGAGGCAAGGACTCACGTTGAGATTCCCTTTAGCTCTAGAGCATGGCAAGGTGAGCCCCACCCCGCCCAATGCAGCTCCGTGTGTAGCCAGAGAAAACTCATTTTCTTCCCACACCCATGCCTACAGTGGCCAGAGGGCTGTCAACAGCAGAGAATTTCAGGGAGCTTCACGGCAGCAAGAATGGAGCTTTCCAAATGGAAAGCAAGGCTAGGACCATCATGCCCCCATTTCCATGGGCACAGGCAGCATACATCTCTGTGGTTTTTAACAAGTCAAATGCGACACAGAGTACACACTGTTTTCTTCCCTGAATCAACTTCTCGAGGCAGGGTGTTCTGCACCTTGTGAACGGCCTCACCAAGGAACGCCCTAGCTAGGCCTCTGGGCCCGTGCCTCTTCAAAAGCCTGCAGTGCTACAGGAAAAACTGTGCCTTAGTTGCAATAGGAACGCATGCCGTCTTTCTCCTGGAGGCAGGATGACTTCAGGTAGGAGGTCCTGGATGGAAGGAGAAGCCTAGTGTTTTTCTCTGTGCAGCTCAGACCAGGGAATGAGTGCGACTTCCACGGCATGTTGGAACTTGCTAGAATGTTGCTCTTTTACCTATGCGAGTGCTGTGAATCAAGATATCACAAGAAAGAGTGTAGTGTGTTGCCCATGACTCAGCACACACAGAGGACCTCCGAGGGACCAATGGGCCTCGTTGTGGCTCAGCAGGCCTACAGGGGTGTGGAGGTACTCAGGGATCTTGGAACAAAAATGATGCTCACCCGAGAGGCCTAGGAGTCCTGAAAAGGGTACTTCCTTTAAAGTAAAGCAGAACAGCGACTTAGAGCTCATGGAAAGAGCTGCATGCCTACCTTTTTGCAGGGCTACTCAGGGCTTTACCTCGAGGCAAGGACTCACGTTGAGATTCCCTTTAGCTCTAGAGCATGGCAAGGTGAGCCCCACCCCGGCCAAAGAAGCTCCGTGTGTAGCCAGAGAAAACTCATTTTCTTCCCACACCAATGCTAGAGTGGCCAGAGGCCTGTCAACAGCTGAGAATTTCAGGGAGCTTCACGGCAGCAAGAATGGAGCTTTCCAAATGGAAAGCAAGGCTAGGACCATCATGCCCCCATTTCCATGGGCACAGGCAGCATACATCTCTGTGGTTTTTAACAAGTCAAATGAGACACAGAGTACACACTGTTTTCTTCCCTGAATCCACTTCTCGAGGCAGGGTGTTCTGCATCTAGTGAACGGCCTCACCAAGGAAAGCCCTAGCTAGGCCTCTGGGCCCGTGCCTCTTCAAAAGCCTGCAGTACTTCAGGAAAAACTGTGCTTTAGTTGCAATAGGAACGCAAGCCGTCTTTTTCCTGGAGGCAGGGTGACTTCAGGTAGGAGGTCCTGGATGGAAGGAGAAGCCTAGTGTTTTTCTCTGTGCAGCTCAGACCAGGGAATGAGTGCAACTTCCATGGCATTTTGGAACTCGCTAGAACGGTGCTCGTGAACCTGTATGAGTGCTGGCTAATTCAAGATGTCCCAGTAAGAGTGCACTCTGTTGCCCTACACTCGGCATACACACTGTGAGTCGGAAAGCTACGGGCCTGGATATAGCTTAGAAGGGCCAGGGGAGCCTGAGGGTACTTGCTGTTCTTGCAGGAAATAGGGTTTCCAGGCGAGGCACCTAGGTGTCCTGAAAAGCGTACTGGCGTTAAAATGCTGCAGAGCAGCGACTACGGCCTCATGGAAACTGCTACACGCCTCCGCTTCTGCATAGCATTTCAGGGCCTTCCCTCGAGGCAAGTTCTCACGTTGCTTGCACTGTGAGCGACACAGCATGTTAGGATGCTGTATTTCTCCTTGAATAGAGTGACTTCAGGAAAGAGGTCCTCGATAAATTCTAAGAAGAGTGTTATCTCAGGACATTCAGACGAGGGCAATGTCGAAAACTTCCAGGGCATGTTGGACTGCCTAGAAATGTGGTTCTGATGCTGTTCGACTGCTCTGCAAATAGAGCTCTCCTGAAGTAACGTACAGTGTGTTGCCCGAGACTCGGCAGGCACAGAGGGCCTCCGAGGGACGTATGGGAATCAATGCTGCTCAGCCGTCCCACAGGGGTGTGGAATGCGTCAGTGATCTTGAAACAAAAATGATGCTCACCCGAGGGGCCTAGGAGTCCTGAAAAGGGTACTTCCTTTAAGATAAAGCGGAACCTCCACTAAGAGCTCATGGAAAGAGCTGCATGCCTCCCTTTCTGCAGGGCTACTCAGGGCCTTACCTCGAGGCAAGGACTCACGTTGAGATTCCCTTTAGCTCTAGAGCATGGCAAGGTGAGCCCCACCCCGCCCAATGCAGCTCCGTGTGTAGCCAGAGAAAACTCATTTTCTTCCCACACCCATGCCTACAGTGGCCAGAGGGCTGTCAACAGCAGAGAATTTCAGGGAGCTTCACGGCAGCAAGAATGGAGCTTTCCAAATGGAAAGCAAGGCTAGGACCATCATGCCCCCATTTCCATGGGCACAGGCAGCATACATCTCTGTGGTTTTTAACAAGTCAAATGCGACACAGAGTACACAGTTTGCTTCCCTGAATCAACTTCTCGAGGCAGGGTGTTCTGCACCTTGTGAACGGCCTCACCAAGGAACGCCCTAGCTAGGCCTCTGGGCCCGTGCCTCTTCAAAAGCCTGCAGTGCTACAGGAAAAACTGTGCTTTAGTTGCAATAGGAACGCATGCCGTCTTTCTCCTGGAGGCAGGATGACTTCAGGTAGGAGGTCCTGGATGGAAGGAGAAGCCTAGTGTTTTTCTCTGTGCAGCTCAGACCAGGGAATGAGTGCGACTTCCACGGCATGTTGGAACTTGCTAGAATGTTGCTCTTTTACCTATGCGAGTGCTGTGAATCAAGATATCACAAGAAAGAGTGTAGTGTGTTGCCCATGACTCAGCACACACAGAGGACCTCCGAGGGACCAATGGGCCTCGTTGTGGCTCAGCAGGCCTACAGGGGTGTGGAGGTACTCAGGGATCTTGGAACAAAAATGATGCTCACCCGAGAGGCCTAGGAGTCCTGAAAAGGGTACTTCCTTTAAAGTAAAGCAGAACAGCGACTTAGAGCTCATGGAAAGAGCTGCATGCCTACCTTTTTGCAGGGCTACTCAGGGCTTTACCTCGAGGCAAGGACTCACGTTGAGATTCCCTTTAGCTCTAGAGCATGGCAAGGTGAGCCCCACCCCGGCCAAAGAAGCTCCGTGTGTAGCCAGAGAAAACTCATTTTCTTCCCACACCAATGCTAGAGTGGCCAGAGGCCTGTCAACAGCTGAGAATTTCAGGGAGCTTCACGGCAGCAAGAATGGAGCTTTCCAAATGGAAAGCAAGGCTAGGACCATCATGCCCCCATTTCCATGGGCACAGGCAGCATACATCTCTGTGGTTTTTAACAAGTCAAATGAGACACAGAGTACACACTGTTTTCTTCCCTGAATCCACTTCTCGAGGCAGGGTGTTCTGCATCTAGTGAACGGCCTCACCAAGGAAAGCCCTAGCTAGGCCTCTGGGCCCGTGCCTCTTCAAAAGCCTGCAGTACTTCAGGAAAAACTGTGCTTTAGTTGCAATAGGAACGCAAGCCGTCTTTTTCCTGGAGGCAGGGTGACTTCAGGTAGGAGGTCCTGGATGGAAGGAGAAGCCTAGTGTTTTTCTCTGTGCAGCTCAGACCAGGGAATGAGTGCAACTTCCATGGCATTTTGGAACTCGCTAGAACGGTGCTCGTGAACCTGTATGAGTGCTGGCTAATTCAAGATGTCCCAGTAAGAGTGCACTCTGTTGCCCTACACTCGGCATACACACTGTGAGTCGGAAAGCTACGGGCCTGGATATAGCTTAGAAGGGCCAGGGGAGCCTGAGGGTACTTGCTGTTCTTGCAGGAAATAGGGTTTCCAGGCGAGGCACCTAGGTGTCCTGAAAAGCGTACTGGCGTTAAAATGCTGCAGAGCAGCGACTACGGCCTCATGGAAACTGCTACACGCCTCCGCTTCTGCATAGCATTTCAGGGCCTTCCCTCGAGGCAAGTTCTCACGTTGCTTGCACTGTGAGCGACACAGCATGTTAGGATGCTGTATTTCTCCTTGAATAGAGTGACTTCAGGAAAGAGGTCCTCGATAAATTCTAAGAAGAGTGTTATCTCAGGACATTCAGACGAGGGCAATGTCGAAAACTTCCAGGGCATGTTGGACTGCCTAGAAATGTGGTTCTGATGCTGTTCGACTGCTCTGCAAATAGAGCTCTCCTGAAGTAACGTACAGTGTGTTGCCCGAGACTCGGCAGGCACAGAGGGCCTCCGAGGGACGTATGGGAATCAATGCTGCTCAGCCGTCCCACAGGGGTGTGGAATGCGTCAGTGATCTTGAAACAAAAATGATGCTCACCCGAGGGGCCTAGGAGTCCTGAAAAGGGTACTTCCTTTAAGATAAAGCGGAACCTCCACTAAGAGCTCATGGAAAGAGCTGCATGCCTCCCTTTCTGCAGGGCTACTCAGGGCCTTACCTCGAGGCAAGGACTCACGTTGAGATTCCCTTTAGCTCTAGAGCATGGCAAGGTGAGCCCCACCCCGCCCAATGCAGCTCCGTGTGTAGCCAGAGAAAACTCATTTTCTTCCCACACCCATGCCTACAGTGGCCAGAGGGCTGTCAACAGCAGAGAATTTCAGGGAGCTTCACGGCAGCAAGAATGGAGCTTTCCAAATGGAAAGCAAGGCTAGGACCATCATGCCCCCATTTCCATGGGCACAGGCAGCATACATCTCTGTGGTTTTTAACAAGTCAAATGCGACACAGAGTACACACTGTTTTCTTCCCTGAATCAACTTCTCGAGGCAGGGTGTTCTGCACCTTGTGAACGGCCTCACCAAGGAACGCCCTAGCTAGGCCTCTGGGCCCGTGCCTCTTCAAAAGCCTGCAGTGCTACAGGAAAAACTGTGCTTTAGTTGCAATAGGAACGCATGCCGTCTTTCTCCTGGAGGCAGGATGACTTCAGGTAGGAGGTCCTGGATGGAAGGAGAAGCCTAGTGTTTTTCTCTGTGCAGCTCAGACCAGGGAATGAGTGCGACTTCCACGGCATGTTGGAACTTGCTAGAATGTTGCTCTTTTACCTATGCGAGTGCTGTGAATCAAGATATCACAAGAAAGAGTGTAGTGTGTTGCCCATGACTCAGCACACACAGAGGACCTCCGAGGGACCAATGGGCCTCGTTGTGGCTCAGCAGGCCTACAGGGGTGTGGAGGTACTCAGGGATCTTGGAACAAAAATGATGCTCACCCGAGAGGCCTAGGAGTCCTGAAAAGGGTACTTCCTTTAAAGTAAAGCAGAACAGCGACTTAGAGCTCATGGAAAGAGCTGCATGCCTACCTTTTTGCAGGGCTACTCAGGGCTTTACCTCGAGGCAAGGACTCACGTTGAGATTCCCTTTAGCTCTAGAGCATGGCAAGGTGAGCCCCACCCCGGCCAAAGAAGCTCCGTGTGTAGCCAGAGAAAACTCATTTTCTTCCCACACCAATGCTAGAGTGGCCAGAGGCCTGTCAACAGCTGAGAATTTCAGGGAGCTTCACGGCAGCAAGAATGGAGCTTTCCAAATGGAAAGCAAGGCTAGGACCATCATGCCCCCATTTCCATGGGCACAGGCAGCATACATCTCTGTGGTTTTTAACAAGTCAAATGAGACACAGAGTACACACTGTTTTCTTCCCTGAATCCACTTCTCGAGGCAGGGTGTTCTGCATCTAGTGAACGGCCTCACCAAGGAAAGCCCTAGCTAGGCCTCTGGGCCCGTGCCTCTTCAAAAGCCTGCAGTACTTCAGGAAAAACTGTGCTTTAGTTGCAATAGGAACGCAAGCCGTCTTTTTCCTGGAGGCAGGGTGACTTCAGGTAGGAGGTCCTGGATGGAAGGAGAAGCCTAGTGTTTTTCTCTGTGCAGCTCAGACCAGGGAATGAGTGCAACTTCCATGGCATTTTGGAACTCGCTAGAACGGTGCTCGTGAACCTGTATGAGTGCTGGCTAATTCAAGATGTCCCAGTAAGAGTGCACTCTGTTGCCCTACACTCGGCATACACACTGTGAGTCGGAAAGCTACGGGCCTGGATATAGCTTAGAAGGGCCAGGGGAGCCTGAGGGTACTTGCTGTTCTTGCAGGAAATAGGGTTTCCAGGCGAGGCACCTAGGTGTCCTGAAAAGCGTACTGGCGTTAAAATGCTGCAGAGCAGCGACTACGGCCTCATGGAAACTGCTACACGCCTCCGCTTCTGCATAGCATTTCAGGGCCTTCCCTCGAGGCAAGTTCTCACGTTGCTTGCACTGTGAGCGACACAGCATGTTAGGATGCTGTATTTCTCCTTGAATAGAGTGACTTCAGGAAAGAGGTCCTCGATAAATTCTAAGAAGAGTGTTATCTCAGGACATTCAGACGAGGGCAATGTCGAAAACTTCCAGGGCATGTTGGACTGCCTAGAAATGTGGTTCTGATGCTGTTCGACTGCTCTGCAAATAGAGCTCTCCTGAAGTAACGTACAGTGTGTTGCCCGAGACTCGGCAGGCACAGAGGGCCTCCGAGGGACGTATGGGAATCAATGCTGCTCAGCCGTCCCACAGGGGTGTGGAATGCGTCAGTGATCTTGAAACAAAAATGATGCTCACCCGAGGGGCCTAGGAGTCCTGAAAAGGGTACTTCCTTTAAGATAAAGCGGAACCTCCACTAAGAGCTCATGGAAAGAGCTGCATGCCTCCCTTTCTGCAGGGCTACTCAGGGCCTTACCTCGAAGCAAGGACTCACGTTGAGATTCCCTTTAGCTCTAGAGCATGGCAAGGTGAGCCCCACCCCGCCCAATGCAGCTCCGTGTGTAGCCAGAGAAAACTCATTTTCTTCCCACACCCATGCCTACAGTGGCCAGAGGGCTGTCAACAGCAGAGAATTTCAGGGAGCTTCACGGCAGCAAGAATGGAGCTTTCCAAATGGAAAGCAAGGCTAGGACCATCATGCCCCCATTTCCATGGGCACAGGCAGCATACATCTCTGTGGTTTTTAACAAGTCAAATGCGACACAGAGTACACAGTTTGCTTCCCTGAATCAACTTCTCGAGGCAGGGTGTTCTGCACCTTGTGAACGGCCTCACCAAGGAACGCCCTAGCTAGGCCTCTGGGCCCGTGCCTCTTCAAAAGCCTGCAGTGCTACAGGAAAAACTGTGCTTTAGTTGCAATAGGAACGCATGCCGTCTTTCTCCTGGAGGCAGGATGACTTCAGGTAGGAGGTCCTGGATGGAAGGAGAAGCCTAGTGTTTTTCTCTGTGCAGCTCAGACCAGGGAATGAGTGCGACTTCCACGGCATGTTGGAACTTGCTAGAATGTTGCTCTTTTACCTATGCGAGTGCTGTGAATCAAGATATCACAAGAAAGAGTGTAGTGTGTTGCCCATGACTCAGCACACACAGAGGACCTCCGAGGGACCAATGGGCCTCGTTGTGGCTCAGCAGGCCTACAGGGGTGTGGAGGTACTCAGGGATCTTGGAACAAAAATGATGCTCACCCGAGAGGCCTAGGAGTCCTGAAAAGGGTACTTCCTTTAAAGTAAAGCAGAACAGCGACTTAGAGCTCATGGAAAGAGCTGCATGCCTACCTTTTTGCAGGGCTACTCAGGGCTTTACCTCGAGGCAAGGACTCACGTTGAGATTCCCTTTAGCTCTAGAGCATGGCAAGGTGAGCCCCACCCCGGCCAAAGAAGCTCCGTGTGTAGCCAGAGAAAACTCATTTTCTTCCCACACCAATGCTAGAGTGGCCAGAGGCCTGTCAACAGCTGAGAATTTCAGGGAGCTTCACGGCAGCAAGAATGGAGCTTTCCAAATGGAAAGCAAGGCTAGGACCATCATGCCCCCATTTCCATGGGCACAGGCAGCATACATCTCTGTGGTTTTTAACAAGTCAAATGAGACACAGAGTACACACTGTTTTCTTCCCTGAATCCACTTCTCGAGGCAGGGTGTTCTGCATCTAGTGAACGGCCTCACCAAGGAAAGCCCTAGCTAGGCCTCTGGGCCCGTGCCTCTTCAAAAGCCTGCAGTACTTCAGGAAAAACTGTGCTTTAGTTGCAATAGGAACGCAAGCCGTCTTTTTCCTGGAGGCAGGGTGACTTCAGGTAGGAGGTCCTGGATGGAAGGAGAAGCCTAGTGTTTTTCTCTGTGCAGCTCAGACCAGGGAATGAGTGCAACTTCCATGGCATTTTGGAACTCGCTAGAACGGTGCTCGTGAACCTGTATGAGTGCTGGCTAATTCAAGATGTCCCAGTAAGAGTGCACTCTGTTGCCCTACACTCGGCATACACACTGTGAGTCGGAAAGCTACGGGCCTGGATATAGCTTAGAAGGGCCAGGGGAGCCTGAGGGTACTTGCTGTTCTTGCAGGAAATAGGGTTTCCAGGCGAGGCACCTAGGTGTCCTGAAAAGCGTACTGGCGTTAAAATGCTGCAGAGCAGCGACTACGGCCTCATGGAAACTGCTACACGCCTCCGCTTCTGCATAGCATTTCAGGGCCTTCCCTCGAGGCAAGTTCTCACGTTGCTTGCACTGTGAGCGACACAGCATGTTAGGATGCTGTATTTCTCCTTGAATAGAGTGACTTCAGGAAAGAGGTCCTCGATAAATTCTAAGAAGAGTGTTATCTCAGGACATTCAGACGAGGGCAATGTCGAAAACTTCCAGGGCATGTTGGACTGCCTAGAAATGTGGTTCTGATGCTGTTCGACTGCTCTGCAAATAGAGCTCTCCTGAAGTAACGTACAGTGTGTTGCCCGAGACTCGGCAGGCACAGAGGGCCTCCGAGGGACGTATGGGAATCAATGCTGCTCAGCCGTCCCACAGGGGTGTGGAATGCGTCAGTGATCTTGAAACAAAAATGATGCTCACCCGAGGGGCCTAGGAGTCCTGAAAAGGGTACTTCCTTTAAGATAAAGCGGAACCTCCACTAAGAGCTCATGGAAAGAGCTGCATGCCTCCCTTTCTGCAGGGCTACTCAGGGCCTTACCTCGAGGCAAGGACTCACGTTGAGATTCCCTTTAGCTCTAGAGCATGGCAAGGTGAGCCCCACCCCGCCCAATGCAGCTCCGTGTGTAGCCAGAGAAAACTCATTTTCTTCCCACACCCATGCCTACAGTGGCCAGAGGGCTGTCAACAGCAGAGAATTTCAGGGAGCTTCACGGCAGCAAGAATGGAGCTTTCCAAATGGAAAGCAAGGCTAGGACCATCATGCCCCCATTTCCATGGGCACAGGCAGCATACATCTCTGTGGTTTTTAACAAGTCAAATGCGACACAGAGTACACACTGTTTTCTTCCCTGAATCAACTTCTCGAGGCAGGGTGTTCTGCACCTTGTGAACGGCCTCACCAAGGAACGCCCTAGCTAGGCCTCTGGGCCCGTGCCTCTTCAAAAGCCTGCAGTGCTACAGGAAAAACTGTGCTTTAGTTGCAATAGGAACGCATGCCGTCTTTCTCCTGGAGGCAGGATGACTTCAGGTAGGAGGTCCTGGATGGAAGGAGAAGCCTAGTGTTTTTCTCTGTGCAGCTCAGACCAGGGAATGAGTGCGACTTCCACGGCATGTTGGAACTTGCTAGAATGTTGCTCTTTTACCTATGCGAGTGCTGTGAATCAAGATATCACAAGAAAGAGTGTAGTGTGTTGCCCATGACTCAGCACACACAGAGGACCTCCGAGGGACCAATGGGCCTCGTTGTGGCTCAGCAGGCCTACAGGGGTGTGGAGGTACTCAGGGATCTTGGAACAAAAATGATGCTCACCCGAGAGGCCTAGGAGTCCTGAAAAGGGTACTTCCTTTAAAGTAAAGCAGAACAGCGACTTAGAGCTCATGGAAAGAGCTGCATGCCTACCTTTTTGCAGGGCTACTCAGGGCTTTACCTCGAGGCAAGGACTCACGTTGAGATTCCCTTTAGCTCTAGAGCATGGCAAGGTGAGCCCCACCCCGGCCAAAGAAGCTCCGTGTGTAGCCAGAGAAAACTCATTTTCTTCCCACACCAATGCTAGAGTGGCCAGAGGCCTGTCAACAGCTGAGAATTTCAGGGAGCTTCACGGCAGCAAGAATGGAGCTTTCCAAATGGAAAGCAAGGCTAGGACCATCATGCCCCCATTTCCATGGGCACAGGCAGCATACATCTCTGTGGTTTTTAACAAGTCAAATGCGACACAGAGTACACACTGTTTTCTTCCCTGAATCCACTTCTCGAGGCAGGGTGTTCTGCATCTAGTGAACGGCCTCACCAAGGAAAGCCCTAGCTAGGCCTCTGGGCCCGTGCCTCTTCAAAAGCCTGCAGTACTTCAGGAAAAACTGTGCTTTAGTTGCAATAGGAACGCAAGCCGTCTTTTTCCTGGAGGCAGGGTGACTTCAGGTAGGAGGTCCTGGATGGAAGGAGAAGCCTAGTGTTTTTCTCTGTGCAGCTCAGACCAGGGAATGAGTGCAACTTCCATGGCATTTTGGAACTCGCTAGAACGGTGCTCGTGAACCTGTATGAGTGCTGGCTAATTCAAGATGTCCCAGTAAGAGTGCACTCTGTTGCCCTACACTCGGCATACACACTGTGAGTCGGAAAGCTACGGGCCTGGATATAGCTTAGAAGGGCCAGGGGAGCCTGAGGGTACTTGCTGTTCTTGCAGGAAATAGGGTTTCCAGGCGAGGCACCTAGGTGTCCTGAAAAGCGTACTGGCGTTAAAATGCTGCAGAGCAGCGACTACGGCCTCATGGAAACTGCTACACGCCTCCGCTTCTGCATAGCATTTCAGGGCCTTCCCTCGAGGCAAGTTCTCACGTTGCTTGCACTGTGAGCGACACAGCATGTTAGGATGCTGTATTTCTCCTTGAATAGAGTGACTTCAGGAAAGAGGTCCTCGATAAATTCTAAGAAGAGTGTTATCTCAGGACATTCAGACGAGGGCAATGTCGAAAACTTCCAGGGCATGTTGGACTGCCTAGAAATGTGGTTCTGATGCTGTTCGACTGCTCTGCAAATAGAGCTCTCCTGAAGTAACGTACAGTGTGTTGCCCGAGACTCGGCAGGCACAGAGGGCCTCCGAGGGACGTATGGGAATCAATGCTGCTCAGCCGTCCCACAGGGGTGTGGAATGCGTCAGTGATCTTGAAACAAAAATGATGCTCACCCGAGGGGCCTAGGAGTCCTGAAAAGGGTACTTCCTTTAAGATAAAGCGGAACCTCCACTAAGAGCTCATGGAAAGAGCTGCATGCCTCCCTTTCTGCAGGGCTACTCAGGGCCTTACCTCGAGGCAAGGACTCACGTTGAGATTCCCTTTAGCTCTAGAGCATGGCAAGGTGAGCCCCACCCCGCCCAATGCAGCTCCGTGTGTAGCCAGAGAAAACTCATTTTCTTCCCACACCCATGCCTACAGTGGCCAGAGGGCTGTCAACAGCAGAGAATTTCAGGGAGCTTCACGGCAGCAAGAATGGAGCTTTCCAAATGGAAAGCAAGGCTAGGACCATCATGCCCCCATTTCCATGGGCACAGGCAGCATACATCTCTGTGGTTTTTAACAAGTCAAATGCGACACAGAGTACACAGTTTGCTTCCCTGAATCAACTTCTCGAGGCAGGGTGTTCTGCACCTTGTGAACGGCCTCACCAAGGAACGCCCTAGCTAGGCCTCTGGGCCCGTGCCTCTTCAAAAGCCTGCAGTGCTACAGGAAAAACTGTGCTTTAGTTGCAATAGGAACGCATGCCGTCTTTCTCCTGGAGGCAGGATGACTTCAGGTAGGAGGTCCTGGATGGAAGGAGAAGCCTAGTGTTTTTCTCTGTGCAGCTCAGACCAGGGAATGAGTGCGACTTCCACGGCATGTTGGAACTTGCTAGAATGTTGCTCTTTTACCTATGCGAGTGCTGTGAATCAAGATATCACAAGAAAGAGTGTAGTGTGTTGCCCATGACTCAGCACACACAGAGGACCTCCGAGGGACCAATGGGCCTCGTTGTGGCTCAGCAGGCCTACAGGGGTGTGGAGGTACTCAGGGATCTTGGAACAAAAATGATGCTCACCCGAGAGGCCTAGGAGTCCTGAAAAGGGTACTTCCTTTAAAGTAAAGCAGAACAGCGACTTAGAGCTCATGGAAAGAGCTGCATGCCTACCTTTTTGCAGGGCTACTCAGGGCTTTACCTCGAGGCAAGGACTCACGTTGAGATTCCCTTTAGCTCTAGAGCATGGCAAGGTGAGCCCCACCCCGGCCAAAGAAGCTCCGTGTGTAGCCAGAGAAAACTCATTTTCTTCCCACACCAATGCTAGAGTGGCCAGAGGCCTGTCAACAGCTGAGAATTTCAGGGAGCTTCACGGCAGCAAGAATGGAGCTTTCCAAATGGAAAGCAAGGCTAGGACCATCATGCCCCCATTTCCATGGGCACAGGCAGCATACATCTCTGTGGTTTTTAACAAGTCAAATGAGACACAGAGTACACACTGTTTTCTTCCCTGAATCCACTTCTCGAGGCAGGGTGTTCTGCATCTAGTGAACGGCCTCACCAAGGAAAGCCCTAGCTAGGCCTCTGGGCCCGTGCCTCTTCAAAAGCCTGCAGTACTTCAGGAAAAACTGTGCTTTAGTTGCAATAGGAACGCAAGCCGTCTTTTTCCTGGAGGCAGGGTGACTTCAGGTAGGAGGTCCTGGATGGAAGGAGAAGCCTAGTGTTTTTCTCTGTGCAGCTCAGACCAGGGAATGAGTGCAACTTCCATGGCATTTTGGAACTCGCTAGAACGGTGCTCGTGAACCTGTATGAGTGCTGGCTAATTCAAGATGTCCCAGTAAGAGTGCACTCTGTTGCCCTACACTCGGCATACACACTGTGAGTCGGAAAGCTACGGGCCTGGATATAGCTTAGAAGGGCCAGGGGAGCCTGAGGGTACTTGCTGTTCTTGCAGGAAATAGGGTTTCCAGGCGAGGCACCTAGGTGTCCTGAAAAGCGTACTGGCGTTAAAATGCTGCAGAGCAGCGACTACGGCCTCATGGAAACTGCTACACGCCTCCGCTTCTGCATAGCATTTCAGGGCCTTCCCTCGAGGCAAGTTCTCACGTTGCTTGCACTGTGAGCGACACAGCATGTTAGGATGCTGTATTTCTCCTTGAATAGAGTGACTTCAGGAAAGAGGTCCTCGATAAATTCTAAGAAGAGTGTTATCTCAGGACATTCAGACGAGGGCAATGTCGAAAACTTCCAGGGCATGTTGGACTGCCTAGAAATGTGGTTCTGATGCTGTTCGACTGCTCTGCAAATAGAGCTCTCCTGAAGTAACGTACAGTGTGTTGCCCGAGACTCGGCAGGCACAGAGGGCCTCCGAGGGACGTATGGGAATCAATGCTGCTCAGCCGTCCCACAGGGGTGTGGAATGCGTCAGTGATCTTGAAACAAAAATGATGCTCACCCGAGGGGCCTAGGAGTCCTGAAAAGGGTACTTCCTTTAAGATAAAGCGGAACCTCCACTAAGAGCTCATGGAAAGAGCTGCATGCCTCCCTTTCTGCAGGGCTACTCAGGGCCTTACCTCGAGGCAAGGACTCACGTTGAGATTCCCTTTAGCTCTAGAGCATGGCAAGGTGAGCCCCACCCCGCCCAATGCAGCTCCGTGTGTAGCCAGAGAAAACTCATTTTCTTCCCACACCCATGCCTACAGTGGCCAGAGGGCTGTCAACAGCAGAGAATTTCAGGGAGCTTCACGGCAGCAAGAATGGAGCTTTCCAAATGGAAAGCAAGGCTAGGACCATCATGCCCCCATTTCCATGGGCACAGGCAGCATACATCTCTGTGGTTTTTAACAAGTCAAATGCGACACAGAGTACACAGTTTGCTTCCCTGAATCAACTTCTCGAGGCAGGGTGTTCTGCACCTTGTGAACGGCCTCACCAAGGAACGCCCTAGCTAGGCCTCTGGGCCCGTGCCTCTTCAAAAGCCTGCAGTGCTACAGGAAAAACTGTGCTTTAGTTGCAATAGGAACGCATGCCGTCTTTCTCCTGGAGGCAGGATGACTTCAGGTAGGAGGTCCTGGATGGAAGGAGAAGCCTAGTGTTTTTCTCTGTGCAGCTCAGACCAGGGAATGAGTGCGACTTCCACGGCATGTTGGAACTTGCTAGAATGTTGCTCTTTTACCTATGCGAGTGCTGTGAATCAAGATATCACAAGAAAGAGTGTAGTGTGTTGCCCATGACTCAGCACACACAGAGGACCTCCGAGGGACCAATGGGCCTCGTTGTGGCTCAGCAGGCCTACAGGGGTGTGGAGGTACTCAGGGATCTTGGAACAAAAATGATGCTCACCCGAGAGGCCTAGGAGTCCTGAAAAGGGTACTTCCTTTAAAGTAAAGCAGAACAGCGACTTAGAGCTCATGGAAAGAGCTGCATGCCTACCTTTTTGCAGGGCTACTCAGGGCTTTACCTCGAGGCAAGGACTCAGGTTGAGATTCCCTTTAGCTCTAGAGCATGGCAAGGTGAGCCCCACCCCGGCCAAAGAAGCTCCGTGTGTAGCCAGAGAAAACTCATTTTCTTCCCACACCAATGCTAGAGTGGCCAGAGGCCTGTCAACAGCTGAGAATTTCAGGGAGCTTCACGGCAGCAAGAATGGAGCTTTCCAAATGGAAAGCAAGGCTAGGACCATCATGCCCCCATTTCCATGGGCACAGGCAGCATACATCTCTGTGGTTTTTAACAAGTCAAATGCGACACAGAGTACACACTGTTTTCTTCCCTGAATCCACTTCTCGAGGCAGGGTGTTCTGCATCTAGTGAACGGCCTCACCAAGGAAAGCCCTAGCTAGGCCTCTGGGCCCGTGCCTCTTCAAAAGCCTGCAGTACTTCAGGAAAAACTGTGCTTTAGTTGCAATAGGAACGCAAGCCGTCTTTTTCCTGGAGGCAGGGTGACTTCAGGTAGGAGGTCCTGGATGGAAGGAGAAGCCTAGTGTTTTTCTCTGTGCAGCTCAGACCAGGGAATGAGTGCAACTTCCATGGCATTTTGGAACTCGCTAGAACGGTGCTCGTGAACCTGTATGAGTGCTGGCTAATTCAAGATGTCCCAGTAAGAGTGCACTCTGTTGCCCTACACTCGGCATACACACTGTGAGTCGGAAAGCTACGGGCCTGGATATAGCTTAGAAGGGCCAGGGGAGCCTGAGGGTACTTGCTGTTCTTGCAGGAAATAGGGTTTCCAGGCGAGGCACCTAGGTGTCCTGAAAAGCGTACTGGCGTTAAAATGCTGCAGAGCAGCGACTACGGCCTCATGGAAACTGCTACACGCCTCCGCTTCTGCATAGCATTTCAGGGCCTTCCCTCGAGGCAAGTTCTCACGTTGCTTGCACTGTGAGCGACACAGCCTGTTAGGATGCTGTATTTCTCCTTGAATAGAGTGACTTCAGGAAAGAGGTCCTCGATAAATTCTAAGAAGAGTGTTATCTCAGGACATTCAGACGAGGGCAATGTCGAAAACTTCCAGGGCATGTTGGACTGCCTAGAAATGTGGTTCTGATGCTGTTCGACTGCTCTGCAAATAGAGCTCTCCTGAAGTAACGTACAGTGTGTTGCCCGAGACTCGGCAGGCACAGAGGGCCTCCGAGGGACGTATGGGAATCAATGCTGCTCAGCCGTCCCACAGGGGTGTAGAATGCGTCAGTGATCTTGAAACAAAAATGATGCTCACCCGAGGGGCCTAGGAGTCCTGAAAAGGGTACTTCCTTTAAGATAAAGCGGAACCTCCACTAAGAGCTCATGGAAAGAGCTGCATGCCTCCCTTTCTGCAGGGCTACTCAGGGCCTTACCTCGAGGCAAGGACTCACGTTGAGATTCCCTTTAGCTCTAGAGCATGGCAAGGTGAGCCCCACCCCGCCCAATGCAGCTCCGTGTGTAGCCAGAGAAAACTCATTTTCTTCCCACACCCATGCCTACAGTGGCCAGAGGGCTGTCAACAGCAGAGAATTTCAGGGAGCTTCACGGCAGCAAGAATGGAGCTTTCCAAATGGAAAGCAAGGCTAGGACCATCATGCCCCCATTTCCATGGGCACAGGCAGCATACATCTCTGTGGTTTTTAACAAGTCAAATGCGACACAGAGTACACAGTTTGCTTCCCTGAATCAACTTCTCGAGGCAGGGTGTTCTGCACCTTGTGAACGGCCTCACCAAGGAACGCCCTAGCTAGGCCTCTGGGCCCGTGCCTCTTCAAAAGCCTGCAGTGCTACAGGAAAAACTGTGCTTTAGTTGCAATAGGAACGCATGCCGTCTTTCTCCTGGAGGCAGGATGACTTCAGGTAGGAGGTCCTGGATGGAAGGAGAAGCCTAGTGTTTTTCTCTGTGCAGCTCAGACCAGGGAATGAGTGCGACTTCCACGGCATGTTGGAACTTGCTAGAATGTTGCTCTTTTACCTATGCGAGTGCTGTGAATCAAGATATCACAAGAAAGAGTGTAGTGTGTTGCCCATGACTCAGCACACACAGAGGACCTCCGAGGGACCAATGGGCCTCGTTGTGGCTCAGCAGGCCTACAGGGGTGTGGAGGTACTCAGGGATCTTGGAACAAAAATGATGCTCACCCGAGAGGCCTAGGAGTCCTGAAAAGGGTACTTCCTTTAAAGTAAAGCAGAACAGCGACTTAGAGCTCATGGAAAGAGCTGCATGCCTACCTTTTTGCAGGGCTACTCAGGGCTTTACCTCGAGGCAAGGACTCAGGTTGAGATTCCCTTTAGCTCTAGAGCATGGCAAGGTGAGCCCCACCCCGGCCAAAGAAGCTCCGTGTGTAGCCAGAGAAAACTCATTTTCTTCCCACACCAATGCTAGAGTGGCCAGAGGCCTGTCAACAGCTGAGAATTTCAGGGAGCTTCACGGCAGCAAGAATGGAGCTTTCCAAATGGAAAGCAAGGCTAGGACCATCATGCCCCCATTTCCATGGGCACAGGCAGCATACATCTCTGTGGTTTTTAACAAGTCAAATGAGACACAGAGTACACACTGTTTTCTTCCCTGAATCCACTTCTCGAGGCAGGGTGTTCTGCATCTAGTGAACGGCCTCACCAAGGAAAGCCCTAGCTAGGCCTCTGGGCCCGTGCCTCTTCAAAAGCCTGCAGTACTTCAGGAAAAACTGTGCTTTAGTTGCAATAGGAACGCAAGCCGTCTTTTTCCTGGAGGCAGGGTGACTTCAGGTAGGAGGTCCTGGATGGAAGGAGAAGCCTAGTGTTTTTCTCTGTGCAGCTCAGACCAGGGAATGAGTGCAACTTCCATGGCATTTTGGAACTCGCTAGAACGGTGCTCGTGAACCTGTATGAGTGCTGGCTAATTCAAGATGTCCCAGTAAGAGTGCACTCTGTTGCCCTACACTCGGCATACACACTGTGAGTCGGAAAGCTACGGGCCTGGATATAGCTTAGAAGGGCCAGGGGAGCCTGAGGGTACTTGCTGTTCTTGCAGGAAATAGGGTTTCCAGGCGAGGCACCTAGGTGTCCTGAAAAGCGTACTGGCGTTAAAATGCTGCAGAGCAGCGACTACGGCCTCATGGAAACTGCTACACGCCTCCGCTTCTGCATAGCATTTCAGGGCCTTCCCTCGAGGCAAGTTCTCACGTTGCTTGCACTGTGAGCGACACAGCCTGTTAGGATGCTGTATTTCTCCTTGAATAGAGTGACTTCAGGAAAGAGGTCCTCGATAAATTCTAAGAAGAGTGTTATCTCAGGACATTCAGACGAGGGCAATGTCGAAAACTTCCAGGGCATGTTGGACTGCCTAGAAATGTGGTTCTGATGCTGTTCGACTGCTCTGCAAATAGAGCTCTCCTGAAGTAACGTACAGTGTGTTGCCCGAGACTCGGCAGGCACAGAGGGCCTCCGAGGGACGTATGGGAATCAATGCTGCTCAGCCGTCCCACAGGGGTGTGGAATGCGTCAGTGATCTTGAAACAAAAATGATGCTCACCCGAGGGGCCTAGGAGTCCTGAAAAGGGTACTTCCTTTAAGATAAAGCGGAACCTCCACTAAGAGCTCATGGAAAGAGCTGCATGCCTCCCTTTCTGCAGGGCTACTCAGGGCCTTACCTCGAGGAAAGGACTCACGTTGAGATTCCCTTTAGCTCTAGAGCATGGCAAGGTGAGCCCCACCCCGCCCAATGCAGCTCCGTGTGTAGCCAGAGAAAACTCATTTTCTTCCCACACCCATGCCTACAGTGGCCAGAGGGCTGTCAACAGCAGAGAATTTCAGGGAGCTTCACGGCAGCAAGAATGGAGCTTTCCAAATGGAAAGCAAGGCTAGGACCATCATGCCCCCATTTCCATGGGCACAGGCAGCATACATCTCTGTGGTTTTTAACAAGTCAAATGCGACACAGAGTACACAGTTTGCTTCCCTGAATCAACTTCTCGAGGCAGGGTGTTCTGCACCTTGTGAACGGCCTCACCAAGGAACGCCCTAGCTAGGCCTCTGGGCCCGTGCCTCTTCAAAAGCCTGCAGTGCTACAGGAAAAACTGTGCTTTAGTTGCAATAGGAACGCATGCCGTCTTTCTCCTGGAGGCAGGATGACTTCAGGTAGGAGGTCCTGGATGGAAGGAGAAGCCTAGTGTTTTTCTCTGTGCAGCTCAGACCAGGGAATGAGTGCGACTTCCACGGCATGTTGGAACTTGCTAGAATGTTGCTCTTTTACCTATGCGAGTGCTGTGAATCAAGATATCACAAGAAAGAGTGTAGTGTGTTGCCCATGACTCAGCACACACAGAGGACCTCCGAGGGACCAATGGGCCTCGTTGTGGCTCAGCAGGCCTACAGGGGTGTGGAGGTACTCAGGGATCTTGGAACAAAAATGATGCTCACCCGAGAGGCCTAGGAGTCCTGAAAAGGGTACTTCCTTTAAAGTAAAGCAGAACAGCGACTTAGAGCTCATGGAAAGAGCTGCATGCCTACCTTTTTGCAGGGCTACTCAGGGCTTTACCTCGAGGCAAGGACTCACGTTGAGATTCCCTTTAGCTCTAGAGCATGGCAAGGTGAGCCCCACCCCGGCCAAAGAAGCTCCGTGTGTAGCCAGAGAAAACTCATTTTCTTCCCACACCAATGCTAGAGTGGCCAGAGGCCTGTCAACAGCTGAGAATTTCAGGGAGCTTCACGGCAGCAAGAATGGAGCTTTCCAAATGGAAAGCAAGGCTAGGACCATCATGCCCCCATTTCCATGGGCACAGGCAGCATACATCTCTGTGGTTTTTAACAAGTCAAATGAGACACAGAGTACACACTGTTTTCTTCCCTGAATCCACTTCTCGAGGCAGGGTGTTCTGCATCTAGTGAACGGCCTCACCAAGGAAAGCCCTAGCTAGGCCTCTGGGCCCGTGCCTCTTCAAAAGCCTGCAGTACTTCAGGAAAAACTGTGCTTTAGTTGCAATAGGAACGCAAGCCGTCTTTTTCCTGGAGGCAGGGTGACTTCAGGTAGGAGGTCCTGGATGGAAGGAGAAGCCTAGTGTTTTTCTCTGTGCAGCTCAGACCAGGGAATGAGTGCAACTTCCATGGCATTTTGGAACTCGCTAGAACGGTGCTCGTGAACCTGTATGAGTGCTGGCTAATTCAAGATGTCCCAGTAAGAGTGCACTCTGTTGCCCTACACTCGGCATACACACTGTGAGTCGGAAAGCTACGGGCCTGGATATAGCTTAGAAGGGCCAGGGGAGCCTGAGGGTACTTGCTGTTCTTGCAGGAAATAGGGTTTCCAGGCGAGGCACCTAGGTGTCCTGAAAAGCGTACTGGCGTTAAAATGCTGCAGAGCAGCGACTACGGCCTCATGGAAACTGCTACACGCCTCCGCTTCTGCATAGCATTTCAGGGCCTTCCCTCGAGGCAAGTTCTCACGTTGCTTGCACTGTGAGCGACACAGCCTGTTAGGATGCTGTATTTCTCCTTGAATAGAGTGACTTCAGGAAAGAGGTCCTCGATAAATTCTAAGAAGAGTGTTATCTCAGGACATTCAGACGAGGGCAATGTCGAAAACTTCCAGGGCATGTTGGACTGCCTAGAAATGTGGTTCTGATGCTGTTCGACTGCTCTGCAAATAGAGCTCTCCTGAAGTAACGTACAGTGTGTTGCCCGAGACTCGGCAGGCACAGAGGGCCTCCGAGGGACGTATGGGAATCAATGCTGCTCAGCCGTCCCACAGGGGTGTGGAATGCGTCAGTGATCTTGAAACAAAAATGATGCTCACCCGAGGGGCCTAGGAGTCCTGAAAAGGGTACTTCCTTTAAGATAAAGCGGAACCTCCACTAAGAGCTCATGGAAAGAGCTGCATGCCTCCCTTTCTGCAGGGCTACTCAGGGCCTTACCTCGAGGCGAGGACTCACGTTGAGATTCCCTTTAGCTCTAGAGCATGGCAAGGTGAGCCCCACCCCGCCCAATGCAGCTCCGTGTGTAGCCAGAGAAAACTCATTTTCTTCCCACACCCATGCCTACAGTGGCCAGAGGGCTGTCAACAGCAGAGAATTTCAGGGAGCTTCACGGCAGCAAGAATGGAGCTTTCCAAATGGAAAGCAAGGCTAGGACCATCATGCCCCCATTTCCATGGGCACAGGCAGCATACATCTCTGTGGTTTTTAACAAGTCAAATGCGACACAGAGTACACAGTTTGCTTCCCTGAATCAACTTCTCGAGGCAGGGTGTTCTGCACCTTGTGAACGGCCTCACCAAGGAACGCCCTAGCTAGGCCTCTGGGCCCGTGCCTCTTCAAAAGCCTGCAGTGCTACAGGAAAAACTGTGCTTTAGTTGCAATAGGAACGCATGCCGTCTTTCTCCTGGAGGCAGGATGACTTCAGGTAGGAGGTCTTGGATGGAAGGAGAAGCCTAGTGTTTTTCTCTGTGCAGCTCAGACCAGGGAATGAGTGCGACTTCCACGGCATGTTGGAACTTGCTAGAATGTTGCTCTTTTACCTATGCGAGTGCTGTGAATCAAGATATCACAAGAAAGAGTGTAGTGTGTTGCCCATGACTCAGCACACACAGAGGACCTCCGAGGGACCAATGGGCCTCGTTGTGGCTCAGCAGGCCTACAGGGGTGTGGAGGTACTCAGGGATCTTGGAACAAAAATGATGCTCACCCGAGAGGCCTAGGAGTCCTGAAAAGGGTACTTCCTTTAAAGTAAAGCAGAACAGCGACTTAGAGCTCATGGAAAGAGCTGCATGCCTACCTTTTTGCAGGGCTACTCAGGGCTTTACCTCGAGGCAAGGACTCACGTTGAGATTCCCTTTAGCTCTAGAGCATGGCAAGGTGAGCCCCACCCCGGCCAAAGAAGCTCCGTGTGTAGCCAGAGAAAACTCATTTTCTTCCCACACCAATGCTAGAGTGGCCAGAGGCCTGTCAACAGCTGAGAATTTCAGGGAGCTTCACGGCAGCAAGAATGGAGCTTTCCAAATGGAAAGCAAGGCTAGGACCATCATGCCCCCATTTCCATGGGCACAGGCAGCATACATCTCTGTGGTTTTTAACAAGTCAAATGAGACACAGAGTACACACTGTTTTCTTCCCTGAATCCACTTCTCGAGGCAGGGTGTTCTGCATCTAGTGAACGGCCTCACCAAGGAAAGCCCTAGCTAGGCCTCTGGGCCCGTGCCTCTTCAAAAGCCTGCAGTACTTCAGGAAAAACTGTGCTTTAGTTGCAATAGGAACGCAAGCCGTCTTTTTCCTGGAGGCAGGGTGACTTCAGGTAGGAGGTCCTGGATGGAAGGAGAAGCCTAGTGTTTTTCTCTGTGCAGCTCAGACCAGGGAATGAGTGCAACTTCCATGGCATTTTGGAACTCGCTAGAACGGTGCTCGTGAACCTGTATGAGTGCTGGCTAATTCAAGATGTCCCAGTAAGAGTGCACTCTGTTGCCCTACACTCGGCATACACACTGTGAGTCGGAAAGCTACGGGCCTGGATATAGCTTAGAAGGGCCAGGGGAGCCTGAGGGTACTTGCTGTTCTTGCAGGAAATAGGGTTTCCAGGCGAGGCACCTAGGTGTCCTGAAAAGCGTACTGGCGTTAAAATGCTGCAGAGCAGCGACTACGGCCTCATGGAAACTGCTACACGCCTCCGCTTCTGCATAGCATTTCAGGGCCTTCCCTCGAGGCAAGTTCTCACGTTGCTTGCACTGTGAGCGACACAGCCTGTTAGGATGCTGTATTTCTCCTTGAATAGAGTGACTTCAGGAAAGAGGTCCTCGATAAATTCTAAGAAGAGTGTTATCTCAGGACATTCAGACGAGGGCAATGTCGAAAACTTCCAGGGCATGTTGGACTGCCTAGAAATGTGGTTCTGATGCTGTTCGACTGCTCTGCAAATAGAGCTCTCCTGAAGTAACGTACAGTGTGTTGCCCGAGACTCGGCAGGCACAGAGGGCCTCCGAGGGACGTATGGGAATCAATGCTGCTCAGCCGTCCCACAGGGGTGTGGAATGCGTCAGTGATCTTGAAACAAAAATGATGCTCACCCGAGGGGCCTAGGAGTCCTGAAAAGGGTACTTCCTTTAAGATAAAGCGGAACCTCCACTAAGAGCTCATGGAAAGAGCTGCATGCCTCCCTTTCTGCAGGGCTACTCAGGGCCTTACCTCGAGGAAAGGACTCACGTTGAGATTCCCTTTAGCTCTAGAGCATGGCAAGGTGAGCCCCACCCCGCCCAATGCAGCTCCGTGTGTAGCCAGAGAAAACTCATTTTCTTCCCACACCCATGCCTACAGTGGCCAGAGGGCTGTCAACAGCAGAGAATTTCAGGGAGCTTCACGGCAGCAAGAATGGAGCTTTCCAAATGGAAAGCAAGGCTAGGACCATCATGCCCCCATTTCCATGGGCACAGGCAGCATACATCTCTGTGGTTTTTAACAAGTCAAATGCGACACAGAGTACACAGTTTGCTTCCCTGAATCAACTTCTCGAGGCAGGGTGTTCTGCACCTTGTGAACGGCCTCACCAAGGAACGCCCTAGCTAGGCCTCTGGGCCCGTGCCTCTTCAAAAGCCTGCAGTGCTACAGGAAAAACTGTGCTTTAGTTGCAATAGGAACGCATGCCGTCTTTCTCCTGGAGGCAGGATGACTTCAGGTAGGAGGTCCTGGATGGAAGGAGAAGCCTAGTGTTTTTCTCTGTGCAGCTCAGACCAGGGAATGAGTGCGACTTCCACGGCATGTTGGAACTTGCTAGAATGTTGCTCTTTTACCTATGCGAGTGCTGTGAATCAAGATATCACAAGAAAGAGTGTAGTGTGTTGCCCATGACTCAGCACACACAGAGGACCTCCGAGGGACCAATGGGCCTCGTTGTGGCTCAGCAGGCCTACAGGGGTGTGGAGGTACTCAGGGATCTTGGAACAAAAATGATGCTCACCCGAGAGGCCTAGGAGTCCTGAAAAGGGTACTTCCTTTAAAGTAAAGCAGAACAGCGACTTAGAGCTCATGGAAAGAGCTGCATGCCTACCTTTTTGCAGGGCTACTCAGGGCTTTACCTCGAGGCAAGGACTCACGTTGAGATTCCCTTTAGCTCTAGAGCATGGCAAGGTGAGCCCCACCCCGGCCAAAGAAGCTCCGTGTGTAGCCAGAGAAAACTCATTTTCTTCCCACACCAATGCTAGAGTGGCCAGAGGCCTGTCAACAGCTGAGAATTTCAGGGAGCTTCACGGCAGCAAGAATGGAGCTTTCCAAATGGAAAGCAAGGCTAGTACCATCATGCCCCCATTTCCATGGGCACAGGCAGCATACATCTCTGTGGTTTTTAACAAGTCAAATGAGACACAGAGTACACACTGTTTTCTTCCCTGAATCCACTTCTCGAGGCAGGGTGTTCTGCATCTAGTGAACGGCCTCACCAAGGAAAGCCCTAGCTAGGCCTCTGGGCCCGTGCCTCTTCAAAAGCCTGCAGTACTTCAGGAAAAACTGTGCTTTAGTTGCAATAGGAACGCAAGCCGTCTTTTTCCTGGAGGCAGGGTGACTTCAGGTAGGAGGTCCTGGATGGAAGGAGAAGCCTAGTGTTTTTCTCTGTGCAGCTCAGACCAGGGAATGAGTGCAACTTCCATGGCATTTTGGAACTCGCTAGAACGGTGCTCGTGAACCTGTATGAGTGCTGGCTAATTCAAGATGTCCCAGTAAGAGTGCACTCTGTTGCCCTACACTCGGCATACACACTGTGAGTCGGAAAGCTACGGGCCTGGATATAGCTTAGAAGGGCCAGGGGAGCCTGAGGGTACTTGCTGTTCTTGCAGGAAATAGGGTTTCCAGGCGAGGCACCTAGGTGTCCTGAAAAGCGTACTGGCGTTAAAATGCTGCAGAGCAGCGACTACGGCCTCATGGAAACTGCTACACGCCTCCGCTTCTGCATAGCATTTCAGGGCCTTCCCTCGAGGCAAGTTCTCACGTTGCTTGCACTGTGAGCGACACAGCATGTTAGGATGCTGTATTTCTCCTTGAATAGAGTGACTTCAGGAAAGAGGTCCTCGATAAATTCTAAGAAGAGTGTTATCTCAGGACATTCAGACGAGGGCAATGTCGAAAACTTCCAGGGCATGTTGGACTGCCTAGAAATGTGGTTCTGATGCTGTTCGACTGCTCTGCAAATAGAGCTCTCCTGAAGTAACGTACAGTGTGTTGCCCGAGACTCGGCAGGCACAGAGGGCCTCCGAGGGACGTATGGGAATCAATGCTGCTCAGCCGTCCCACAGGGGTGTGGAATGCGTCAGTGATCTTGAAACAAATATGATGCTCACCCGAGGGGCCTAGGAGTCCTGAAAAGGGTACTTCCTTTAAGATAAAGCGGAACCTCCACTAAGAGCTCATGGAAAGAGCTGCATGCCTCCCTTTCTGCAGGGCTACTCAGGGCCTTACCTCGAGGCAAGGACTCACGTTGAGATTCCCTTTAGCTCTAGAGCATGGCAAGGTGAGCCCCACCCCGCCCAATGCAGCTCCGTGTGTAGCCAGAGAAAACTCATTTTCTTCCCACACCCATGCCTACAGTGGCCAGAGGGCTGTCAACAGCAGAGAATTTCAGGGAGCTTCACGGCAGCAAGAATGGAGCTTTCCAAATGGAAAGCAAGGCTAGGACCATCATGCCCCCATTTCCATGGGCACAGGCAGCATACATCTCTGTGGTTTTTAACAAGTCAAATGCGACACAGAGTACACACTGTTTTCTTCCCTGAATCAACTTCTCGAGGCAGGGTGTTCTGCACCTTGTGAACGGCCTCACCAAGGAACGCCCTAGCTAGGCCTCTGGGCCCGTGCCTCTTCAAAAGCCTGCAGTGCTACAGGAAAAACTGTGCTTTAGTTGCAATAGGAACGCATGCCGTCTTTCTCCTGGAGGCAGGATGACTTCAGGTAGGAGGTCCTGGATGGAAGGAGAAGCCTAGTGTTTTTCTCTGTGCAGCTCAGACCAGGGAATGAGTGCGACTTCCACGGCATGTTGGAACTTGCTAGAATGTTGCTCTTTTACCTATGCGAGTGCTGTGAATCAAGATATCACAAGAAAGAGTGTAGTGTGTTGCCCATGACTCAGCACACACAGAGGACCTCCGAGGGACCAATGGGCCTCGTTGTGGCTCAGCAGGCCTACAGGGGTGTGGAGGTACTCAGGGATCTTGGAACAAAAATGATGCTCACCCGAGAGGCCTAGGAGTCCTGAAAAGGGTACTTCCTTTAAAGTAAAGCAGAACAGCGACTTAGAGCTCATGGAAAGAGCTGCATGCCTACCTTTTTGCAGGGCTACTCAGGGCTTTACCTCGAGGCAAGGACTCACGTTGAGATTCCCTTTAGCTCTAGAGCATGGCAAGGTGAGCCCCACCCCGGCCAAAGAAGCTCCGTGTGTAGCCAGAGAAAACTCATTTTCTTCCCACACCAATGCTAGAGTGGCCAGAGGCCTGTCAACAGCTGAGAATTTCAGGGAGCTTCACGGCAGCAAGAATGGAGCTTTCCAAATGGAAAGCAAGGCTAGTACCATCATGCCCCCATTTCCATGGGCACAGGCAGCATACATCTCTGTGGTTTTTAACAAGTCAAATGAGACACAGAGTACACACTGTTTTCTTCCCTGAATCCACTTCTCGAGGCAGGGTGTTCTGCATCTAGTGAACGGCCTCACCAAGGAAAGCCCTAGCTAGGCCTCTGGGCCCGTGCCTCTTCAAAAGCCTGCAGTACTTCAGGAAAAACTGTGCTTTAGTTGCAATAGGAACGCAAGCCGTCTTTTTCCTGGAGGCAGGGTGACTTCAGGTAGGAGGTCCTGGATGGAAGGAGAAGCCTAGTGTTTTTCTCTGTGCAGCTCAGACCAGGGAATGAGTGCAACTTCCATGGCATGTTGGAACTCGCTAGAACGGTGCTCGTGAACCTGTATGAGTGCTGGCTAATTCAAGATGTCCCAGTAAGAGTGCACTCTGTTGCCCTACACTCGGCATACACACTGTGAGTCGGAAAGCTAAGGGCCTGGATATAGCTTAGAAGGGCCAGGGGAGCCTGAGGGTACTTGCTGTTCTTGCAGGAAATAGGGTTTCCAGGCGAGGCACCTAGGTGTCCTGAAAAGCGTACTGGCGTTAAAATGCTGCAGAGCAGCGACTACGGCCTCATGGAAACTGCTACACGCCTCCGCTTCTGCATAGCATTTCAGGGCCTTCCCTCGAGGCAAGTTCTCACGTTGCTTGCACTGTGAGCGACACAGCCTGTTAGGATGCTGTATTTCTCCTTGAATAGAGTGACTTCAGGAAAGAGGTCCTCGATAAATTCTAAGAAGAGTGTTATCTCAGGACATTCAGACGAGGGCAATGTCGAAAATTTCCAGGGCATGTTGGACTGCCTAGAAATGTGGTTCTGATGCTGTTCGACTGCTCTGCAAATAGAGCTCTCCTGAAGTAACGTACAGTGTGTTGCCCGAGACTCGGCAGGCACAGAGGGCCTCCGAGGGACGTATGGGAATCAATGCTGCTCAGCCGTCCCACAGGGGTGTGGAATGCGTCAGTGATCTTGAAACAAAAATGATGCTCACCCGAGGGGCCTAGGAGTCCTGAAAAGGGTACTTCCTTTAAGATAAAGCGGAACCTCCACTAAGAGCTCATGGAAAGAGCTGCATGCCTCCCTTTCTGCAGGGCTACTCAGGGCCTTACCTCGAGGCAAGGACTCACGTTGAGATTCCCTTTAGCTCTAGAGCATGGCAAGGTGAGCCCCACCCCGCCCAATGCAGCTCCGTGTGTAGCCAGAGAAAACTCATTTTCTTCCCACACCCATGCCTACAGTGGCCAGAGGGCTGTCAACAGCAGAGAATTTCAGGGAGCTTCACGGCAGCAAGAATGGAGCTTTCCAAATGGAAAGCAAGGCTAGGACCATCATGCCCCCATTTCCATGGGCACAGGCAGCATACATCTCTGTGGTTTTTAACAAGTCAAATGCGACACAGAGTACACACTGTTTTCTTCCCTGAATCAACTTCTCGAGGCAGGGTGTTCTGCACCTTGTGAACGGCCTCACCAAGGAACGCCCTAGCTAGGCCTCTGGGCCCGTGCCTCTTCAAAAGCCTGCAGTGCTACAGGAAAAACTGTGCTTTAGTTGCAATAGGAACGCATGCCGTCTTTCTCCTGGAGGCAGGATGACTTCAGGTAGGAGGTCCTGGATGGAAGGAGAAGCCTAGTGTTTTTCTCTGTGCAGCTCAGACCAGGGAATGAGTGCGACTTCCACGGCATGTTGGAACTTGCTAGAATGTTGCTCTTTTACCTATGCGAGTGCTGTGAATCAAGATATCACAAGAAAGAGTGTAGTGTGTTGCCCATGACTCAGCACACACAGAGGACCTCCGAGGGACCAATGGGCCTCGTTGTGGCTCAGCAGGCCTACAGGGGTGTGGAGGTACTCAGGGATCTTGGAACAAAAATGATGCTCACCCGAGAGGCCTAGGAGTCCTGAAAAGGGTACTTCCTTTAAAGTAAAGCAGAACAGCGACTTAGAGCTCATGGAAAGAGCTGCATGCCTACCTTTTTGCAGGGCTACTCAGGGCTTTACCTCGAGGCAAGGACTCACGTTGAGATTCCCTTTAGCTCTAGAGCATGGCAAGGTGAGCCCCACCCCGGCCAAAGAAGCTCCGTGTGTAGCCAGAGAAAACTCATTTTCTTCCCACACCAATGCTAGAGTGGCCAGAGGCCTGTCAACAGCTGAGAATTTCAGGGAGCTTCACGGCAGCAAGAATGGAGCTTTCCAAATGGAAAGCAAGGCTAGGACCATCATGCCCCCATTTCCATGGGCACAGGCAGCATACATCTCTGTGGTTTTTAACAAGTCAAATGCGACACAGAGTACACACTGTTTTCTTCCCTGAATCCACTTCTCGAGGCAGGGTGTTCTGCATCTAGTGAACGGCCTCACCAAGGAAAGCCCTAGCTAGGCCTCTGGGCCCGTGCCTCTTCAAAAGCCTGCAGTACTTCAGGAAAAACTGTGCTTTAGTTGCAATAGGAACGCAAGCCGTCTTTTTCCTGGAGGCAGGGTGACTTCAGGTAGGAGGTCCTGGATGGAAGGAGAAGCCTAGTGTTTTTCTCTGTGCAGCTCAGACCAGGGAATGAGTGCAACTTCCATGGCATTTTGGAACTCGCTAGAACGGTGCTCGTGAACCTGTATGAGTGCTGGCTAATTCAAGATGTCCCAGTAAGAGTGCACTCTGTTGCCCTACACTCGGCATACACACTGTGAGTCGGAAAGCTACGGGCCTGGATATAGCTTAGAAGGGCCAGGGGAGCCTGAGGGTACTTGCTGTTCTTGCAGGAAATAGGGTTTCCAGGCGAGGCACCTAGGTGTCCTGAAAAGCGTACTGGCGTTAAAATGCTGCAGAGCAGCGACTACGGCCTCATGGAAACTGCTACACGCCTCCGCTTCTGCATAGCATTTCAGGGCCTTCCCTCGAGGCAAGTTCTCACGTTGCTTGCACTGTGAGCGACACAGCCTGTTAGGATGCTGTATTTCTCCTTGAATAGAGTGACTTCAGGAAAGAGGTCCTCGATAAATTCTAAGAAGAGTGTTATCTCAGGACATTCAGACGAGGGCAATGTCGAAAACTTCCAGGGCATGTTGGACTGCCTAGAAATGTGGTTCTGATGCTGTTCGACTGCTCTGCAAATAGAGCTCTCCTGAAGTAACGTACAGTGTGTTGCCCGAGACTCGGCAGGCACAGAGGGCCTCCGAGGGACGTATGGGAATCAATGCTGCTCAGCCGTCCCACAGGGGTGTGGAATGCGTCAGTGATCTTGAAACAAAAATGATGCTCACCCGAGGGGCCTAGGAGTCCTGAAAAGGGTACTTCCTTTAAGATAAAGCGGAACCTCCACTAAGAGCTCATGGAAAGAGCTGCATGCCTCCCTTTCTGCAGGGCTACTCAGGGCCTTACCTCGAGGCAAGGACTCACGTTGAGATTCCCTTTAGCTCTAGAGCATGGCAAGGTGAGCCCCACCCCGCCCAATGCAGCTCCGTGTGTAGCCAGAGAAAACTCATTTTCTTCCCACACCCATGCCTACAGTGGCCAGAGGGCTGTCAACAGCAGAGAATTTCAGGGAGCTTCACGGCAGCAAGAATGGAGCTTTCCAAATGGAAAGCAAGGCTAGGACCATCATGCCCCCATTTCCATGGGCACAGGCAGCATACATCTCTGTGGTTTTTAACAAGTCAAATGCGACACAGAGTACACACTGTTTTCTTCCCTGAATCAACTTCTCGAGGCAGGGTGTTCTGCACCTTGTGAACGGCCTCACCAAGGAACGCCCTAGCTAGGCCTCTGGGCCCGTGCCTCTTCAAAAGCCTGCAGTGCTACAGGAAAAACTGTGCTTTAGTTGCAATAGGAACGCATGCCGTCTTTCTCCTGGAGGCAGGATGACTTCAGGTAGGAGGTCCTGGATGGAAGGAGAAGCCTAGTGTTTTTCTCTGTGCAGCTCAGACCAGGGAATGAGTGCGACTTCCACGGCATGTTGGAACTTGCTAGAATGTTGCTCTTTTACCTATGCGAGTGCTGTGAATCAAGATATCACAAGAAAGAGTGTAGTGTGTTGCCCATGACTCAGCACACACAGAGGACCTCCGAGGGACCAATGGGCCTCGTTGTGGCTCAGCAGGCCTACAGGGGTGTGGAGGTACTCAGGGATCTTGGAACAAAAATGATGCTCACCCGAGAGGCCTAGGAGTCCTGAAAAGGGTACTTCCTTTAAAGTAAAGCAGAACAGCGACTTAGAGCTCATGGAAAGAGCTGCATGCCTACCTTTTTGCAGGGCTACTCAGGGCTTTACCTCGAGGCAAGGACTCACGTTGAGATTCCCTTTAGCTCTAGAGCATGGCAAGGTGAGCCCCACCCCGGCCAAAGAAGCTCCGTGTGTAGCCAGAGAAAACTCATTTTCTTCCCACACCAATGCTAGAGTGGCCAGAGGCCTGTCAACAGCTGAGAATTTCAGGGAGCTTCACGGCAGCAAGAATGGAGCTTTCCAAATGGAAAGCAAGGCTAGGACCATCATGCCCCCATTTCCATGGGCACAGGCAGCATACATCTCTATGGTTTTTAACAAGTCAAATGAGACACAGAGTACACACTGTTTTCTTCCCTGAATCCACTTCTCGAGGCAGGGTGTTCTGCATCTAGTGAACGGCCTCACCAAGGAAAGCCCTAGCTAGGCCTCTGGGCCCGTGCCTCTTCAAAAGCCTGCAGTACTTCAGGAAAAACTGTGCTTTAGTTGCAATAGGAACGCAAGCCGTCTTTTTCCTGGAGGCAGGTTGACTTCAGGTAGGAGGTCCTGGATGGAAGGAGAAGCCTAGTGTTTTTCTCTGTGCAGCTCAGACCAGGGAATGAGTGCAACTTCCATGGCATGTTGGAACTCGCTAGAACGGTGCTCGTGAACCTGTATGAGTGCTGGCTAATTCAAGATGTCCCAGTAAGAGTGCACTCTGTTGCCCTACACTCGGCATACACACTGTGAGTCGGAAAGCTACGGGCCTGGATATAGCTTAGAAGGGCCAGGGGAGCCTGAGGGTACTTGCTGTTCTTGCAGGAAATAGGGTTTCCAGGCGAGGCACCTAGGTGTCCTGAAAAGCGTACTGGCGTTAAAATGCTGCAGAGCAGCGACTACGGCCTCATGGAAACTGCTACACGCCTCCGCTTCTGCATAGCATTTCAGGGCCTTCCCTCGAGGCAAGTTCTCACGTTGCTTGCACTGTGAGCGACACAGCCTGTTAGGATGCTGTATTTCTCCTTGAATAGAGTGACTTCAGGAAAGAGGTCCTCGATAAATTCTAAGAAGAGTGTTATCTCAGGGCAGCTCAGACGAGGGCAATGTCGAAAATTTCCAGGGCATGTTGGACTGCCTAGAAATGTGGTTCTGATGCTGTTCGACTGCTCTGCAAATAGAGCTCTCCTGAAGTAACGTACAGTGTGTTGCCCGAGACTCGGCAGGCACAGAGGGCCTCCGAGGGACGTATGGGAATCAATGCTGCTCAGCCGTCCCACAGGGGTGTGGAATGCGTCAGTGATCTTGAAACAAAAATGATGCTCACCCGAGGGGCCTAGGAGTCCTGAAAAGGGTACTTCCTTTAAGATAAAGCGGAACCTCCACTAAGAGCTCATGGAAAGAGCTGCATGCCTCCCTTTCTGCAGGGCTACTCAGGGCCTTACCTCGAGGCAAGGACTCACGTTGAGATTCCCTTTAGCTCTAGAGCATGGCAAGGTGAGCCCCACCCCGCCCAATGCAGCTCCGTGTGTAGCCAGAGAAAACTCATTTTCTTCCCACACCCATGCCTACAGTGGCCAGAGGGCTGTCAACAGCAGAGAATTTCAGGGAGCTTCACGGCAGCAAGAATGGAGCTTTCCAAATGGAAAGCAAGGCTAGGACCATCATGCCCCCATTTCCATGGGCACAGGCAGCATACATCTCTGTGGTTTTTAACAAGTCAAATGCGACACAGAGTACACACTGTTTTCTTCCCTGAATCAACTTCTCGAGGCAGGGTGTTCTGCACCTTGTGAACGGCCTCACCAAGGAACGCCCTAGCTAGGCCTCTGGGCCCGTGCCTCTTCAAAAGCCTGCAGTGCTACAGGAAAAACTGTGCTTTAGTTGCAATAGGAACGCATGCCGTCTTTCTCCTGGAGGCAGGATGACTTCAGGTAGGAGGTCCTGGATGGAAGGAGAAGCCTAGTGTTTTTCTCTGTGCAGCTCAGACCAGGGAATGAGTGCGACTTCCACGGCATGTTGGAACTTGCTAGAATGTTGCTCTTTTACCTATGCGAGTGCTGTGAATCAAGATATCACAAGAAAGAGTGTAGTGTGTTGCCCATGACTCAGCACACACAGAGGACCTCCGAGGGACCAATGGGCCTCGTTGTGGCTCAGCAGGCCTACAGGGGTGTGGAGGTACTCAGGGATCTTGGAAGAAAAATGATGCTCACCCGAGAGGCCTAGGAGTCCTGAAAAGGGTACTTCCTTTAAAGTAAAGCAGAACAGCGACTTAGAGCTCATGGAAAGAGCTGCATGCCTACCTTTTTGCAGGGCTACTCAGGGCTTTACCTCGAGGCAAGGACTCAGGTTGAGATTCCCTTTAGCTCTAGAGCATGGCAAGGTGAGCCCCACCCCGGCCAAAGAAGCTCCGTGTGTAGCCAGAGAAAACTCATTTTCTTCCCACACCAATGCTAGAGTGGCCAGAGGCCTGTCAACAGCTGAGAATTTCAGGGAGCTTCACGGCAGCAAGAATGGAGCTTTCCAAATGGAAAGCAAGGCTAGGACCATCATGCCCCCATTTCCATGGGCACAGGCAGCATACATCTCTGTGGTTTTTAACAAGTCAAATGAGACACAGAGTACACACTGTTTTCTTCCCTGAATCCACTTCTCGAGGCAGGGTGTTCTGCATCTAGTGAACGGCCTCACCAAGGAAAGCCCTAGCTAGGCCTCTGGGCCCGTGCCTCTTCAAAAGCCTGCAGTACTTCAGGAAAAACTGTGCTTTAGTTGCAATAGGAACGCAAGCCGTCTTTTTCCTGGAGGCAGGGTGACTTCAGGTAGGAGGTCCTGGATGGAAGGAGAAGCCTAGTGTTTTTCTCTGTGCAGCTCAGACCAGGGAATGAGTGCAACTTCCATGGCATTTTGGAACTCGCTAGAACGGTGCTCGTGAACCTGTATGAGTGCTGGCTAATTCAAGATGTCCCAGTAAGAGTGCACTCTGTTGCCCTACACTCGGCATACACACTGTGAGTCGGAAAGCTACGGGCCTGGATATAGCTTAGAAGGGCCAGGGGAGCCTGAGGGTACTTGCTGTTCTTGCAGGAAATAGGGTTTCCAGGCGAGGCACCTAGGTGTCCTGAAAAGCGTACTGGCGTTAAAATGCTGCAGAGCAGCGACTACGGCCTCATGGAAACTGCTACACGCCTCCGCTTCTGCATAGCATTTCAGGGCCTTCCCTCGAGGCAAGTTCTCACGTTGCTTGCACTGTGAGCGACACAGCATGTTAGGATGCTGTATTTCTCCTTGAATAGAGTGACTTCAGGAAAGAGGTCCTCGATAAATTCTAAGAAGAGTGTTATCTCAGGACATTCAGACGAGGGCAATGTCGAAAACTTCCAGGGCATGTTGGACTGCCTAGAAATGTGGTTCTGATGCTGTTCGACTGCTCTGCAAATAGAGCTCTCCTGAAGTAACGTACAGTGTGTTGCCCGAGACTCGGCAGGCACAGAGGGCCTCCGAGGGACGTATGGGAATCAATGCTGCTCAGCCGTCCCACAGGGGTGTGGAATGCGTCAGTGATCTTGAAACAAATATGATGCTCACCCGAGGGGCCTAGGAGTCCTGAAAAGGGTACTTCCTTTAAGATAAAGCGGAACCTCCACTAAGAGCTCATGGAAAGAGCTGCATGCCTCCCTTTCTGCAGGGCTACTCAGGGCCTTACCTCGAGGCAAGGACTCACGTTGAGATTCCCTTTAGCTCTAGAGCATGGCAAGGTGAGCCCCACCCCGCCCAATGCAGCTCCGTGTGTAGCCAGAGAAAACTCATTTTCTTCCCACACCCATGCCTACAGTGGCCAGAGGGCTGTCAACAGCAGAGAATTTCAGGGAGCTTCACGGCAGCAAGAATGGAGCTTTCCAAATGGAAAGCAAGGCTAGGACCATCATGCCCCCATTTCCATGGGCACAGGCAGCATACATCTCTGTGGTTTTTAACAAGTCAAATGCGACACAGAGTACACACTGTTTTCTTCCCTGAATCAACTTCTCGAGGCAGGGTGTTCTGCACCTTGTGAACGGCCTCACCAAGGAACGCCCTAGCTAGGCCTCTGGGCCCGTGCCTCTTCAAAAGCCTGCAGTGCTACAGGAAAAACTGTGCTTTAGTTGCAATAGGAACGCATGCCGTCTTTCTCCTGGAGGCAGGATGACTTCAGGTAGGAGGTCCTGGATGGAAGGAGAAGCCTAGTGTTTTTCTCTGTGCAGCTCAGACCAGGGAATGAGTGCGACTTCCACGGCATGTTGGAACTTGCTAGAATGTTGCTCTTTTACCTATGCGAGTGCTGTGAATCAAGATATCACAAGAAAGAGTGTAGTGTGTTGCCCATGACTCAGCACACACAGAGGACCTCCGAGGGACCAATGGGCCTCGTTGTGGCTCAGCAGGCCTACAGGGGTGTGGAGGTACTCAGGGATCTTGGAACAAAAATGATGCTCACCCGAGAGGCCTAGGAGTCCTGAAAAGGGTACTTCCTTTAAAGTAAAGCAGAACAGCGACTTAGAGCTCATGGAAAGAGCTGCATGCCTACCTTTTTGCAGGGCTACTCAGGGCTTTACCTCGAGGCAAGGACTCACGTTGAGATTCCCTTTAGCTCTAGAGCATGGCAAGGTGAGCCCCACCCCGGCCAAAGAAGCTCCGTGTGTAGCCAGAGAAAACTCATTTTCTTCCCACACCAATGCTAGAGTGGCCAGAGGCCTGTCAACAGCTGAGAATTTCAGGGAGCTTCACGGCAGCAAGAATGGAGCTTTCCAAATGGAAAGCAAGGCTAGTACCATCATGCCCCCATTTCCATGGGCACAGGCAGCATACATCTCTGTGGTTTTTAACAAGTCAAATGAGACACAGAGTACACACTGTTTTCTTCCCTGAATCCACTTCTCGAGGCAGGGTGTTCTGCATCTAGTGAACGGCCTCACCAAGGAAAGCCCTAGCTAGGCCTCTGGGCCCGTGCCTCTTCAAAAGCCTGCAGTACTTCAGGAAAAACTGTGCTTTAGTTGCAATAGGAACGCAAGCCGTCTTTTTCCTGGAGGCAGGGTGACTTCAGGTAGGAGGTCCTGGATGGAAGGAGAAGCCTAGTGTTTTTCTCTGTGCAGCTCAGACCAGGGAATGAGTGCAACTTCCATGGCATGTTGGAACTCGCTAGAACGGTGCTCGTGAACCTGTATGAGTGCTGGCTAATTCAAGATGTCCCAGTAAGAGTGCACTCTGTTGCCCTACACTCGGCATACACACTGTGAGTCGGAAAGCTAAGGGCCTGGATATAGCTTAGAAGGGCCAGGGGAGCCTGAGGGTACTTGCTGTTCTTGCAGGAAATAGGGTTTCCAGGCGAGGCACCTAGGTGTCCTGAAAAGCGTACTGGCGTTAAAATGCTGCAGAGCAGCGACTACGGCCTCATGGAAACTGCTACACGCCTCCGCTTCTGCATAGCATTTCAGGGCCTTCCCTCGAGGCAAGTTCTCACGTTGCTTGCACTGTGAGCGACACAGCCTGTTAGGATGCTGTATTTCTCCTTGAATAGAGTGACTTCAGGAAAGAGGTCCTCGATAAATTCTAAGAAGAGTGTTATCTCAGGACATTCAGACGAGGGCAATGTCGAAAATTTCCAGGGCATGTTGGACTGCCTAGAAATGTGGTTCTGATGCTGTTCGACTGCTCTGCAAATAGAGCTCTCCTGAAGTAACGTACAGTGTGTTGCCCGAGACTCGGCAGGCACAGAGGGCCTCCGAGGGACGTATGGGAATCAATGCTGCTCAGCCGTCCCACAGGGGTGTGGAATGCGTCAGTGATCTTGAAACAAAAATGATGCTCACCCGAGGGGCCTAGGAGTCCTGAAAAGGGTACTTCCTTTAAGATAAAGCGGAACCTCCACTAAGAGCTCATGGAAAGAGCTGCATGCCTCCCTTTCTGCAGGGCTACTCAGGGCCTTACCTCGAGGCAAGGACTCACGTTGAGATTCCCTTTAGCTCTAGAGCATGGCAAGGTGAGCCCCACCCCGCCCAATGCAGCTCCGTGTGTAGCCAGAGAAAACTCATTTTCTTCCCACACCCATGCCTACAGTGGCCAGAGGGCTGTCAACAGCAGAGAATTTCAGGGAGCTTCACGGCAGCAAGAATGGAGCTTTCCAAATGGAAAGCAAGGCTAGGACCATCATGCCCCCATTTCCATGGGCACAGGCAGCATACATCTCTGTGGTTTTTAACAAGTCAAATGCGACACAGAGTACACACTGTTTTCTTCCCTGAATCAACTTCTCGAGGCAGGGTGTTCTGCACCTTGTGAACGGCCTCACCAAGGAACGCCCTAGCTAGGCCTCTGGGCCCGTGCCTCTTCAAAAGCCTGCAGTGCTACAGGAAAAACTGTGCTTTAGTTGCAATAGGAACGCATGCCGTCTTTCTCCTGGAGGCAGGATGACTTCAGGTAGGAGGTCCTGGATGGAAGGAGAAGCCTAGTGTTTTTCTCTGTGCAGCTCAGACCAGGGAATGAGTGCGACTTCCACGGCATGTTGGAACTTGCTAGAATGTTGCTCTTTTACCTATGCGAGTGCTGTGAATCAAGATATCACAAGAAAGAGTGTAGTGTGTTGCCCATGACTCAGCACACACAGAGGACCTCCGAGGGACCAATGGGCCTCGTTGTGGCTCAGCAGGCCTACAGGGGTGTGGAGGTACTCAGGGATCTTGGAACAAAAATGATGCTCACCCGAGAGGCCTAGGAGTCCTGAAAAGGGTACTTCCTTTAAAGTAAAGCAGAACAGCGACTTAGAGCTCATGGAAAGAGCTGCATGCCTACCTTTTTGCAGGGCTACTCAGGGCTTTACCTCGAGGCAAGGACTCACGTTGAGATTCCCTTTAGCTCTAGAGCATGGCAAGGTGAGCCCCACCCCGGCCAAAGAAGCTCCGTGTGTAGCCAGAGAAAACTCATTTTCTTCCCACACCAATGCTAGAGTGGCCAGAGGCCTGTCAACAGCTGAGAATTTCAGGGAGCTTCACGGCAGCAAGAATGGAGCTTTCCAAATGGAAAGCAAGGCTAGGACCATCATGCCCCCATTTCCATGGGCACAGGCAGCATACATCTCTGTGGTTTTTAACAAGTCAAATGCGACACAGAGTACACACTGTTTTCTTCCCTGAATCCACTTCTCGAGGCAGGGTGTTCTGCATCTAGTGAACGGCCTCACCAAGGAAAGCCCTAGCTAGGCCTCTGGGCCCGTGCCTCTTCAAAAGCCTGCAGTACTTCAGGAAAAACTGTGCTTTAGTTGCAATAGGAACGCAAGCCGTCTTTTTCCTGGAGGCAGGGTGACTTCAGGTAGGAGGTCCTGGATGGAAGGAGAAGCCTAGTGTTTTTCTCTGTGCAGCTCAGACCAGGGAATGAGTGCAACTTCCATGGCATTTTGGAACTCGCTAGAACGGTGCTCGTGAACCTGTATGAGTGCTGGCTAATTCAAGATGTCCCAGTAAGAGTGCACTCTGTTGCCCTACACTCGGCATACACACTGTGAGTCGGAAAGCTACGGGCCTGGATATAGCTTAGAAGGGCCAGGGGAGCCTGAGGGTACTTGCTGTTCTTGCAGGAAATAGGGTTTCCAGGCGAGGCACCTAGGTGTCCTGAAAAGCGTACTGGCGTTAAAATGCTGCAGAGCAGCGACTACGGCCTCATGGAAACTGCTACACGCCTCCGCTTCTGCATAGCATTTCAGGGCCTTCCCTCGAGGCAAGTTCTCACGTTGCTTGCACTGTGAGCGACACAGCCTGTTAGGATGCTGTATTTCTCCTTGAATAGAGTGACTTCAGGAAAGAGGTCCTCGATAAATTCTAAGAAGAGTGTTATCTCAGGACATTCAGACGAGGGCAAT
The DNA here is from genome assembly GCF_965194805.1 of Balaenoptera borealis. Lineage (NCBI taxonomy): Eukaryota > Metazoa > Chordata > Mammalia > Artiodactyla > Balaenopteridae > Balaenoptera > Balaenoptera borealis. The sequence goes on from NW_028122885.1 coordinate 97,094, forward strand.
GTCGAAAACTTCCAGGGCATGTTGGACTGCCTAGAAATGTGGTTCTGATGCTGTTCGACTGCTCTGCAAATAGAGCTCTCCTGAAGTAACGTACAGTGTGTTGCCCGAGACTCGGCAGGCACAGAGGGCCTCCGAGGGACGTATGGGAATCAATGCTGCTCAGCCGTCCCACAGGGGTGTGGAATGCGTCAGTGATCTTGAAACAAAAATGATGCTCACCCGAGGGGCCTAGGAGTCCTGAAAAGGGTACTTCCTTTAAGATAAAGCGGAACCTCCACTAAGAGCTCATGGAAAGAGCTGCATGCCTCCCTTTCTGCAGGGCTACTCAGGGCCTTACCTCGAGGCAAGGACTCACGTTGAGATTCCCTTTAGCTCTAGAGCATGGCAAGGTGAGCCCCACCCCGCCCAATGCAGCTCCGTGTGTAGCCAGAGAAAACTCATTTTCTTCCCACACCCATGCCTACAGTGGCCAGAGGGCTGTCAACAGCAGAGAATTTCAGGGAGCTTCACGGCAGCAAGAATGGAGCTTTCCAAATGGAAAGCAAGGCTAGGACCATCATGCCCCCATTTCCATGGGCACAGGCAGCATACATCTCTGTGGTTTTTAACAAGTCAAATGCGACACAGAGTACACACTGTTTTCTTCCCTGAATCAACTTCTCGAGGCAGGGTGTTCTGCACCTTGTGAACGGCCTCACCAAGGAACGCCCTAGCTAGGCCTCTGGGCCCGTGCCTCTTCAAAAGCCTGCAGTGCTACAGGAAAAACTGTGCTTTAGTTGCAATAGGAACGCATGCCGTCTTTCTCCTGGAGGCAGGATGACTTCAGGTAGGAGGTCCTGGATGGAAGGAGAAGCCTAGTGTTTTTCTCTGTGCAGCTCAGACCAGGGAATGAGTGCGACTTCCACGGCATGTTGGAACTTGCTAGAATGTTGCTCTTTTACCTATGCGAGTGCTGTGAATCAAGATATCACAAGAAAGAGTGTAGTGTGTTGCCCATGACTCAGCACACACAGAGGACCTCCGAGGGACCAATGGGCCTCGTTGTGGCTCAGCAGGCCTACAGGGGTGTGGAGGTACTCAGGGATCTTGGAACAAAAATGATGCTCACCCGAGAGGCCTAGGAGTCCTGAAAAGGGTACTTCCTTTAAAGTAAAGCAGAACAGCGACTTAGAGCTCATGGAAAGAGCTGCATGCCTACCTTTTTGCAGGGCTACTCAGGGCTTTACCTCGAGGCAAGGACTCACGTTGAGATTCCCTTTAGCTCTAGAGCATGGCAAGGTGAGCCCCACCCCGGCCAAAGAAGCTCCGTGTGTAGCCAGAGAAAACTCATTTTCTTCCCACACCAATGCTAGAGTGGCCAGAGGCCTGTCAACAGCTGAGAATTTCAGGGAGCTTCACGGCAGCAAGAATGGAGCTTTCCAAATGGAAAGCAAGGCTAGGACCATCATGCCCCCATTTCCATGGGCACAGGCAGCATACATCTCTATGGTTTTTAACAAGTCAAATGCGACACAGAGTACACACTGTTTTCTTCCCTGAATCCACTTCTCGAGGCAGGGTGTTCTGCATCTAGTGAACGGCCTCACCAAGGAAAGCCCTAGCTAGGCCTCTGGGCCCGTGCCTCTTCAAAAGCCTGCAGTACTTCAGGAAAAACTGTGCTTTAGTTGCAATAGGAACGCAAGCCGTCTTTTTCCTGGAGGCAGGTTGACTTCAGGTAGGAGGTCCTGGATGGAAGGAGAAGCCTAGTGTTTTTCTCTGTGCAGCTCAGACCAGGGAATGAGTGCAACTTCCATGGCATGTTGGAACTCGCTAGAACGGTGCTCGTGAACCTGTATGAGTGCTGGCTAATTCAAGATGTCCCAGTAAGAGTGCACTCTGTTGCCCTACACTCGGCATACACACTGTGAGTCGGAAAGCTACGGGCCTGGATATAGCTTAGAAGGGCCAGGGGAGCCTGAGGGTACTTGCTGTTCTTGCAGGAAATAGGGTTTCCAGGCGAGGCACCTAGGTGTCCTGAAAAGCGTACTGGCGTTAAAATGCTGCAGAGCAGCGACTACGGCCTCATGGAAACTGCTACACGCCTCCGCTTCTGCATAGCATTTCAGGGCCTTCCCTCGAGGCAAGTTCTCACGTTGCTTGCACTGTGAGCGACACAGCCTGTTAGGATGCTGTATTTCTCCTTGAATAGAGTGACTTCAGGAAAGAGGTCCTCGATAAATTCTAAGAAGAGTGTTATCTCAGGGCAGCTCAGACGAGGGCAATGTCGAAAATTTCCAGGGCATGTTGGACTGCCTAGAAATGTGGTTCTGATGCTGTTCGACTGCTCTGCAAATAGAGCTCTCCTGAAGTAACGTACAGTGTGTTGCCCGAGACTCGGCAGGCACAGAGGGCCTCCGAGGGACGTATGGGAATCAATGCTGCTCAGCCGTCCCACAGGGGTGTGGAATGCGTCAGTGATCTTGAAACAAAAATGATGCTCACCCGAGGGGCCTAGGAGTCCTGAAAAGGGTACTTCCTTTAAGATAAAGCGGAACCTCCACTAAGAGCTCATGGAAAGAGCTGCATGCCTCCCTTTCTGCAGGGCTACTCAGGGCCTTACCTCGAGGCAAGGACTCACGTTGAGATTCCCTTTAGCTCTAGAGCATGGCAAGGTGAGCCCCACCCCGCCCAATGCAGCTCCGTGTGTAGCCAGAGAAAACTCATTTTCTTCCCACACCCATGCCTACAGTGGCCAGAGGGCTGTCAACAGCAGAGAATTTCAGGGAGCTTCACGGCAGCAAGAATGGAGCTTTCCAAATGGAAAGCAAGGCTAGGACCATCATGCCCCCATTTCCATGGGCACAGGCAGCATACATCTCTGTGGTTTTTAACAAGTCAAATGCGACACAGAGTACACACTGTTTTCTTCCCTGAATCAACTTCTCGAGGCAGGGTGTTCTGCACCTTGTGAACGGCCTCACCAAGGAACGCCCTAGCTAGGCCTCTGGGCCCGTGCCTCTTCAAAAGCCTGCAGTGCTACAGGAAAAACTGTGCTTTAGTTGCAATAGGAACGCATGCCGTCTTTCTCCTGGAGGCAGGATGACTTCAGGTAGGAGGTCCTGGATGGAAGGAGAAGCCTAGTGTTTTTCTCTGTGCAGCTCAGACCAGGGAATGAGTGCGACTTCCACGGCATGTTGGAACTTGCTAGAATGTTGCTCTTTTACCTATGCGAGTGCTGTGAATCAAGATATCACAAGAAAGAGTGTAGTGTGTTGCCCATGACTCAGCACACACAGAGGACCTCCGAGGGACCAATGGGCCTCGTTGTGGCTCAGCAGGCCTACAGGGGTGTGGAGGTACTCAGGGATCTTGGAACAAAAATGATGCTCACCCGAGAGGCCTAGGAGTCCTGAAAAGGGTACTTCCTTTAAAGTAAAGCAGAACAGCGACTTAGAGCTCATGGAAAGAGCTGCATGCCTACCTTTTTGCAGGGCTACTCAGGGCTTTACCTCGAGGCAAGGACTCACGTTGAGATTCCCTTTAGCTCTAGAGCATGGCAAGGTGAGCCCCACCCCGGCCAAAGAAGCTCCGTGTGTAGCCAGAGAAAACTCATTTTCTTCCCACACCAATGCTAGAGTGGCCAGAGGCCTGTCAACAGCTGAGAATTTCAGGGAGCTTCACGGCAGCAAGAATGGAGCTTTCCAAATGGAAAGCAAGGCTAGTACCATCATGCCCCCATTTCCATGGGCACAGGCAGCATACATCTCTGTGGTTTTTAACAAGTCAAATGAGACACAGAGTACACACTGTTTTCTTCCCTGAATCCACTTCTCGAGGCAGGGTGTTCTGCATCTAGTGAACGGCCTCACCAAGGAAAGCCCTAGCTAGGCCTCTGGGCCCGTGCCTCTTCAAAAGCCTGCAGTACTTCAGGAAAAACTGTGCTTTAGTTGCAATAGGAACGCAAGCCGTCTTTTTCCTGGAGGCAGGGTGACTTCAGGTAGGAGGTCCTGGATGGAAGGAGAAGCCTAGTGTTTTTCTCTGTGCAGCTCAGACCAGGGAATGAGTGCAACTTCCATGGCATGTTGGAACTCGCTAGAACGGTGCTCGTGAACCTGTATGAGTGCTGGCTAATTCAAGATGTCCCAGTAAGAGTGCACTCTGTTGCCCTACACTCGGCATACACACTGTGAGTCGGAAAGCTACGGGCCTGGATATAGCTTAGAAGGGCCAGGGGAGCCTGAGGATGCTTGCTGTTCTTGCAGGAAATAGGGTTTCCAGGCGAGGCACCTAGGTGTCCTGAAAAGCGTACTGGCGTTAAAATGCTGCAGAGCAGCGACTACGGCCTCATGGAAACTGCTACACGCCTCCGCTTCTGCATAGCATTTCAGGGCCTTCCCTCGAGGCAAGTTCTCACGTTGCTTGCACTGTGAGCGACACAGCCTGTTAGGATGCTGTATTTCTCCTTGAATAGAGTGACTTCAGGAAAGAGGTCCTCGATAAATTCTAAGAAGAGTGTTATCTCAGGACATTCAGACGAGGGCAATGTCGAAAATTTCCAGGGCATGTTGGACTGCCTAGAAATGTGGTTCTGATGCTGTTCGACTGCTCTGCAAATAGAGCTCTCCTGAAGTAACGTACAGTGTGTTGCCCGAGACTCGGCAGGCACAGAGGGCCTCCGAGGGACGTATGGGAATCAATGCTGCTCAGCCGTCCCACAGGGGTGTGGAATGCGTCAGTGATCTTGAAACAAAAATGATGCTCACCCGAGGGGCCTAGGAGTCCTGAAAAGGGTACTTCCTTTAAGATAAAGCGGAACCTCCACTAAGAGCTCATGGAAAGAGCTGCATGCCTCCCTTTCTGCAGGGCTACTCAGGGCCTTACCTCGAGGCAAGGACTCACGTTGAGATTCCCTTTAGCTCTAGAGCATGGCAAGGTGAGCCCCACCCCGCCCAATGCAGCTCCGTGTGTAGCCAGAGAAAACTCATTTTCTTCCCACACCCATGCCTACAGTGGCCAGAGGGCTGTCAACAGCAGAGAATTTCAGGGAGCTTCACGGCAGCAAGAATGGAGCTTTCCAAATGGAAAGCAAGGCTAGGACCATCATGCCCCCATTTCCATGGGCACAGGCAGCATACATCTCTGTGGTTTTTAACAAGTCAAATGCGACACAGAGTACACACTGTTTTCTTCCCTGAATCAACTTCTCGAGGCAGGGTGTTCTGCACCTTGTGAACGGCCTCACCAAGGAACGCCCTAGCTAGGCCTCTGGGCCCGTGCCTCTTCAAAAGCCTGCAGTGCTACAGGAAAAACTGTGCTTTAGTTGCAATAGGAACGCATGCCGTCTTTCTCCTGGAGGCAGGATGACTTCAGGTAGGAGGTCCTGGATGGAAGGAGAAGCCTAGTGTTTTTCTCTGTGCAGCTCAGACCAGGGAATGAGTGCGACTTCCACGGCATGTTGGAACTTGCTAGAATGTTGCTCTTTTACCTATGCGAGTGCTGTGAATCAAGATATCACAAGAAAGAGTGTAGTGTGTTGCCCATGACTCAGCACACACAGAGGACCTCCGAGGGACCAATGGGCCTCGTTGTGGCTCAGCAGGCCTACAGGGGTGTGGAGGTACTCAGGGATCTTGGAACAAAAATGATGCTCACCCGAGAGGCCTAGGAGTCCTGAAAAGGGTACTTCCTTTAAAGTAAAGCAGAACAGCGACTTAGAGCTCATGGAAAGAGCTGCATGCCTACCTTTTTGCAGGGCTACTCAGGGCTTTACCTCGAGGCAAGGACTCAGGTTGAGATTCCCTTTAGCTCTAGAGCATGGCAAGGTGAGCCCCACCCCGGCCAAAGAAGCTCCGTGTGTAGCCAGAGAAAACTCATTTTCTTCCCACACCAATGCTAGAGTGGCCAGAGGCCTGTCAACAGCTGAGAATTTCAGGGAGCTTCACGGCAGCAAGAATGGAGCTTTCCAAATGGAAAGCAAGGCTAGGACCATCATGCCCCCATTTCCATGGGCACAGGCAGCATACATCTCTATGGTTTTTAACAAGTCAAATGAGACACAGAGTACACACTGTTTTCTTCCCTGAATCCACTTCTCGAGGCAGGGTGTTCTGCATCTAGTGAACGGCCTCACCAAGGAAAGCCCTAGCTAGGCCTCTGGGCCCGTGCCTCTTCAAAAGCCTGCAGTACTTCAGGAAAAACTGTGCTTTAGTTGCAATAGGAACGCAAGCCGTCTTTTTCCTGGAGGCAGGTTGACTTCAGGTAGGAGGTCCTGGATGGAAGGAGAAGCCTAGTGTTTTTCTCTGTGCAGCTCAGACCAGGGAATGAGTGCAACTTCCATGGCATGTTGGAACTCGCTAGAACGGTGCTCGTGAACCTGTATGAGTGCTGGCTAATTCAAGATGTCCCAGTAAGAGTGCACTCTGTTGCCCTACACTCGGCATACACACTGTGAGTCGGAAAGCTACGGGCCTGGATATAGCTTAGAAGGGCCAGGGGAGCCTGAGGGTACTTGCTGTTCTTGCAGGAAATAGGGTTTCCAGGCGAGGCACCTAGGTGTCCTGAAAAGCGTACTGGCGTTAAAATGCTGCAGAGCAGCGACTACGGCCTCATGGAAACTGCTACACGCCTCCGCTTCTGCATAGCATTTCAGGGCCTTCCCTCGAGGCAAGTTCTCACGTTGCTTGCACTGTGAGCGACACAGCCTGTTAGGATGCTGTATTTCTCCTTGAATAGAGTGACTTCAGGAAAGAGGTCCTCGATAAATTCTAAGAAGAGTGTTATCTCAGGGCAGCTCAGACGAGGGCAATGTCGAAAATTTCCAGGGCATGTTGGACTGCCTAGAAATGTGGTTCTGATGCTGTTCGACTGCTCTGCAAATAGAGCTCTCCTGAAGTAACGTACAGTGTGTTGCCCGAGACTCGGCAGGCACAGAGGGCCTCCGAGGGACGTATGGGAATCAATGCTGCTCAGCCGTCCCACAGGGGTGTGGAATGCGTCAGTGATCTTGAAACAAAAATGATGCTCACCCGAGGGGCCTAGGAGTCCTGAAAAGGGTACTTCCTTTAAGATAAAGCGGAACCTCCACTAAGAGCTCATGGAAAGAGCTGCATGCCTCCCTTTCTGCAGGGCTACTCAGGGCCTTACCTCGAGGCAAGGACTCACGTTGAGATTCCCTTTAGCTCTAGAGCATGGCAAGGTGAGCCCCACCCCGCCCAATGCAGCTCCGTGTGTAGCCAGAGAAAACTCATTTTCTTCCCACACCCATGCCTACAGTGGCCAGAGGGCTGTCAACAGCAGAGAATTTCAGGGAGCTTCACGGCAGCAAGAATGGAGCTTTCCAAATGGAAAGCAAGGCTAGGACCATCATGCCCCCATTTCCATGGGCACAGGCAGCATACATCTCTGTGGTTTTTAACAAGTCAAATGCGACACAGAGTACACACTGTTTTCTTCCCTGAATCAACTTCTCGAGGCAGGGTGTTCTGCACCTTGTGAACGGCCTCACCAAGGAACGCCCTAGCTAGGCCTCTGGGCCCGTGCCTCTTCAAAAGCCTGCAGTGCTACAGGAAAAACTGTGCTTTAGTTGCAATAGGAACGCATGCCGTCTTTCTCCTGGAGGCAGGATGACTTCAGGTAGGAGGTCCTGGATGGAAGGAGAAGCCTAGTGTTTTTCTCTGTGCAGCTCAGACCAGGGAATGAGTGCGACTTCCACGGCATGTTGGAACTTGCTAGAATGTTGCTCTTTTACCTATGCGAGTGCTGTGAATCAAGATATCACAAGAAAGAGTGTAGTGTGTTGCCCATGACTCAGCACACACAGAGGACCTCCGAGGGACCAATGGGCCTCGTTGTGGCTCAGCAGGCCTACAGGGGTGTGGAGGTACTCAGGGATCTTGGAACAAAAATGATGCTCACCCGAGAGGCCTAGGAGTCCTGAAAAGGGTACTTCCTTTAAAGTAAAGCAGAACAGCGACTTAGAGCTCATGGAAAGAGCTGCATGCCTACCTTTTTGCAGGGCTACTCAGGGCTTTACCTCGAGGCAAGGACTCACGTTGAGATTCCCTTTAGCTCTAGAGCATGGCAAGGTGAGCCCCACCCCGGCCAAAGAAGCTCCGTGTGTAGCCAGAGAAAACTCATTTTCTTCCCACACCAATGCTAGAGTGGCCAGAGGCCTGTCAACAGCTGAGAATTTCAGGGAGCTTCACGGCAGCAAGAATGGAGCTTTCCAAATGGAAAGCAAGGCTAGGACCATCATGCCCCCATTTCCATGGGCACAGGCAGCATACATCTCTATGGTTTTTAACAAGTCAAATGCGACACAGAGTACACACTGTTTTCTTCCCTGAATCCACTTCTCGAGGCAGGGTGTTCTGCATCTAGTGAACGGCCTCACCAAGGAAAGCCCTAGCTAGGCCTCTGGGCCCGTGCCTCTTCAAAAGCCTGCAGTACTTCAGGAAAAACTGTGCTTTAGTTGCAATAGGAACGCAAGCCGTCTTTTTCCTGGAGGCAGGGTGACTTCAGGTAGGAGGTCCTGGATGGAAGGAGAAGCCTAGTGTTTTTCTCTGTGCAGCTCAGACCAGGGAATGAGTGCAACTTCCATGGCATTTTGGAACTCGCTAGAACGGTGCTCGTGAACCTGTATGAGTGCTGGCTAATTCAAGATGTCCCAGTAAGAGTGCACTCTGTTGCCCTACACTCGGCATACACACTGTGAGTCGGAAAGCTACGGGCCTGGATATAGCTTAGAAGGGCCAGGGGAGCCTGAGGGTACTTGCTGTTCTTGCAGGAAATAGGGTTTCCAGGCGAGGCACCTAGGTGTCCTGAAAAGCGTACTGGCGTTAAAATGCTGCAGAGCAGCGACTACGGCCTCATGGAAACTGCTACACGCCTCCGCTTCTGCATAGCATTTCAGGGCCTTCCCTCGAGGCAAGTTCTCACGTTGCTTGCACTGTGAGCGACACAGCCTGTTAGGATGCTGTATTTCTCCTTGAATAGAGTGACTTCAGGAAAGAGGTCCTCGATAAATTCTAAGAAGAGTGTTATCTCAGGACATTCAGACGAGGGCAATGTCGAAAACTTCCAGGGCATGTTGGACTGCCTAGAAATGTGGTTCTGATGCTGTTCGACTGCTCTGCAAATAGAGCTCTCCTGAAGTAACGTACAGTGTGTTGCCCGAGACTCGGCAGGCACAGAGGGCCTCCGAGGGACGTATGGGAATCAATGCTGCTCAGCCGTCCCACAGGGGTGTGGAATGCGTCAGTGATCTTGAAACAAAAATGATGCTCACCCGAGGGGCCTAGGAGTCCTGAAAAGGGTACTTCCTTTAAGATAAAGCGGAACCTCCACTAAGAGCTCATGGAAAGAGCTGCATGCCTCCCTTTCTGCAGGGCTACTCAGGGCCTTACCTCGAGGCAAGGACTCACGTTGAGATTCCCTTTAGCTCTAGAGCATGGCAAGGTGAGCCCCACCCCGCCCAATGCAGCTCCGTGTGTAGCCAGAGAAAACTCATTTTCTTCCCACACCCATGCCTACAGTGGCCAGAGGGCTGTCAACAGCAGAGAATTTCAGGGAGCTTCACGGCAGCAAGAATGGAGCTTTCCAAATGGAAAGCAAGGCTAGGACCATCATGCCCCCATTTCCATGGGCACAGGCAGCATACATCTCTGTGGTTTTTAACAAGTCAAATGCGACACAGAGTACACACTGTTTTCTTCCCTGAATCAACTTCTCGAGGCAGGGTGTTCTGCACCTTGTGAACGGCCTCACCAAGGAACGCCCTAGCTAGGCCTCTGGGCCCGTGCCTCTTCAAAAGCCTGCAGTGCTACAGGAAAAACTGTGCTTTAGTTGCAATAGGAACGCATGCCGTCTTTCTCCTGGAGGCAGGATGACTTCAGGTAGGAGGTCCTGGATGGAAGGAGAAGCCTAGTGTTTTTCTCTGTGCAGCTCAGACCAGGGAATGAGTGCGACTTCCACGGCATGTTGGAACTTGCTAGAATGTTGCTCTTTTACCTATGCGAGTGCTGTGAATCAAGATATCACAAGAAAGAGTGTAGTGTGTTGCCCATGACTCAGCACACACAGAGGACCTCCGAGGGACCAATGGGCCTCGTTGTGGCTCAGCAGGCCTACAGGGGTGTGGAGGTACTCAGGGATCTTGGAACAAAAATGATGCTCACCCGAGAGGCCTAGGAGTCCTGAAAAGGGTACTTCCTTTAAAGTAAAGCAGAACAGCGACTTAGAGCTCATGGAAAGAGCTGCATGCCTACCTTTTTGCAGGGCTACTCAGGGCTTTACCTCGAGGCAAGGACTCACGTTGAGATTCCCTTTAGCTCTAGAGCATGGCAAGGTGAGCCCCACCCCGGCCAAAGAAGCTCCGTGTGTAGCCAGAGAAAACTCATTTTCTTCCCACACCAATGCTAGAGTGGCCAGAGGCCTGTCAACAGCTGAGAATTTCAGGGAGCTTCACGGCAGCAAGAATGGAGCTTTCCAAATGGAAAGCAAGGCTAGGACCATCATGCCCCCATTTCCATGGGCACAGGCAGCATACATCTCTGTGGTTTTTAACAAGTCAAATGCGACACAGAGTACACACTGTTTTCTTCCCTGAATCCACTTCTCGAGGCAGGGTGTTCTGCATCTAGTGAACGGCCTCACCAAGGAAAGCCCTAGCTAGGCCTCTGGGCCCGTGCCTCTTCAAAAGCCTGCAGTACTTCAGGAAAAACTGTGCTTTAGTTGCAATAGGAACGCAAGCCGTCTTTTTCCTGGAGGCAGGTTGACTTCAGGTAGGAGGTCCTGGATGGAAGGAGAAGCCTAGTGTTTTTCTCTGTGCAGCTCAGACCAGGGAATGAGTGCAACTTCCATGGCATGTTGGAACTCGCTAGAACGGTGCTCGTGAACCTGTATGAGTGCTGGCTAATTCAAGATGTCCCAGTAAGAGTGCACTCTGTTGCCCTACACTCGGCATACACACTGTGAGTCGGAAAGCTACGGGCCTGGATATAGCTTAGAAGGGCCAGGGGAGCCTGAGGGTACTTGCTGTTCTTGCAGGAAATAGGGTTTCCAGGCGAGGCACCTAGGTGTCCTGAAAAGCGTACTGGCGTTAAAATGCTGCAGAGCAGCGACTACGGCCTCATGGAAACTGCTACACGCCTCCGCTTCTGCATAGCATTTCAGGGCCTTCCCTCGAGGCAAGTTCTCACGTTGCTTGCACTGTGAGCGACACAGCCTGTTAGGATGCTGTATTTCTCCTTGAATAGAGTGACTTCAGGAAAGAGGTCCTCGATAAATTCTAAGAAGAGTGTTATCTCAGGGCAGCTCAGACGAGGGCAATGTCGAAAATTTCCAGGGCATGTTGGACTGCCTAGAAATGTGGTTCTGATGCTGTTCGACTGCTCTGCAAATAGAGCTCTCCTGAAGTAACGTACAGTGTGTTGCCCGAGACTCGGCAGGCACAGAGGGCCTCCGAGGGACGTATGGGAATCAATGCTGCTCAGCCGTCCCACAGGGGTGTGGAATGCGTCAGTGATCTTGAAACAAAAATGATGCTCACCCGAGGGGCCTAGGAGTCCTGAAAAGGGTACTTCCTTTAAGATAAAGCGGAACCTCCACTAAGAGCTCATGGAAAGAGCTGCATGCCTCCCTTTCTGCAGGGCTACTCAGGGCCTTACCTCGAGGCAAGGACTCACGTTGAGATTCCCTTTAGCTCTAGAGCATGGCAAGGTGAGCCCCACCCCGCCCAATGCAGCTCCGTGTGTAGCCAGAGAAAACTCATTTTCTTCCCACACCCATGCCTACAGTGGCCAGAGGGCTGTCAACAGCAGAGAATTTCAGGGAGCTTCACGGCAGCAAGAATGGAGCTTTCCAAATGGAAAGCAAGGCTAGGACCATCATGCCCCCATTTCCATGGGCACAGGCAGCATACATCTCTGTGGTTTTTAACAAGTCAAATGCGACACAGAGTACACACTGTTTTCTTCCCTGAATCAACTTCTCGAGGCAGGGTGTTCTGCACCTTGTGAACGGCCTCACCAAGGAACGCCCTAGCTAGGCCTCTGGGCCCGTGCCTCTTCAAAAGCCTGCAGTGCTACAGGAAAAACTGTGCTTTAGTTGCAATAGGAACGCATGCCGTCTTTCTCCTGGAGGCAGGATGACTTCAGGTAGGAGGTCCTGGATGGAAGGAGAAGCCTAGTGTTTTTCTCTGTGCAGCTCAGACCAGGGAATGAGTGCGACTTCCACGGCATGTTGGAACTTGCTAGAATGTTGCTCTTTTACCTATGCGAGTGCTGTGAATCAAGATATCACAAGAAAGAGTGTAGTGTGTTGCCCATGACTCAGCACACACAGAGGACCTCCGAGGGACCAATGGGCCTCGTTGTGGCTCAGCAGGCCTACAGGGGTGTGGAGGTACTCAGGGATCTTGGAACAAAAATGATGCTCACCCGAGAGGCCTAGGAGTCCTGAAAAGGGTACTTCCTTTAAAGTAAAGCAGAACAGCGACTTAGAGCTCATGGAAAGAGCTGCATGCCTACCTTTTTGCAGGGCTACTCAGGGCTTTACCTCGAGGCAAGGACTCACGTTGAGATTCCCTTTAGCTCTAGAGCATGGCAAGGTGAGCCCCACCCCGGCCAAAGAAGCTCCGTGTGTAGCCAGAGAAAACTCATTTTCTTCCCACACCAATGCTAGAGTGGCCAGAGGCCTGTCAACAGCTGAGAATTTCAGGGAGCTTCACGGCAGCAAGAATGGAGCTTTCCAAATGGAAAGCAAGGCTAGTACCATCATGCCCCCATTTCCATGGGCACAGGCAGCATACATCTCTGTGGTTTTTAACAAGTCAAATGAGACACAGAGTACACACTGTTTTCTTCCCTGAATCCACTTCTCGAGGCAGGGTGTTCTGCATCTAGTGAACGGCCTCACCAAGGAAAGCCCTAGCTAGGCCTCTGGGCCCGTGCCTCTTCAAAAGCCTGCAGTACTTCAGGAAAAACTGTGCTTTAGTTGCAATAGGAACGCAAGCCGTCTTTTTCCTGGAGGCAGGGTGACTTCAGGTAGGAGGTCCTGGATGGAAGGAGAAGCCTAGTGTTTTTCTCTGTGCAGCTCAGACCAGGGAATGAGTGCAACTTCCATGGCATGTTGGAACTCGCTAGAACGGTGCTCGTGAACCTGTATGAGTGCTGGCTAATTCAAGATGTCCCAGTAAGAGTGCACTCTGTTGCCCTACACTCGGCATACACACTGTGAGTCGGAAAGCTACGGGCCTGGATATAGCTTAGAAGGGCCAGGGGAGCCTGAGGGTACTTGCTGTTCTTGCAGGAAATAGGGTTTCCAGGCGAGGCACCTAGGTGTCCTGAAAAGCGTACTGGCGTTAAAATGCTGCAGAGCAGCGACTACGGCCTCATGGAAACTGCTACACGCCTCCGCTTCTGCATAGCATTTCAGGGCCTTCCCTCGAGGCAAGTTCTCACGTTGCTTGCACTGTGAGCGACACAGCCTGTTAGGATGCTGTATTTCTCCTTGAATAGAGTGACTTCAGGAAAGAGGTCCTCGATAAATTCTAAGAAGAGTGTTATCTCAGGACATTCAGACGAGGGCAATGTCGAAAATTTCCAGGGCATGTTGGACTGCCTAGAAATGTGGTTCTGATGCTGTTCGACTGCTCTGCAAATAGAGCTCTCCTGAAGTAACGTACAGTGTGTTGCCCGAGACTCGGCAGGCACAGAGGGCCTCCGAGGGACGTATGGGAATCAATGCTGCTCAGCCGTCCCACAGGGGTGTGGAATGCGTCAGTGATCTTGAAACAAAAATGATGCTCACCCGAGGGGCCTAGGAGTCCTGAAAAGGGTACTTCCTTTAAGATAAAGCGGAACCTCCACTAAGAGCTCATGGAAAGAGCTGCATGCCTCCCTTTCTGCAGGGCTACTCAGGGCCTTACCTCGAGGCAAGGACTCACGTTGAGATTCCCTTTAGCTCTAGAGCATGGCAAGGTGAGCCCCACCCCGCCCAATGCAGCTCCGTGTGTAGCCAGAGAAAACTCATTTTCTTCCCACACCCATGCCTACAGTGGCCAGAGGGCTGTCAACAGCAGAGAATTTCAGGGAGCTTCACGGCAGCAAGAATGGAGCTTTCCAAATGGAAAGCAAGGCTAGGACCATCATGCCCCCATTTCCATGGGCACAGGCAGCATACATCTCTGTGGTTTTTAACAAGTCAAATGCGACACAGAGTACACACTGTTTTCTTCCCTGAATCAACTTCTCGAGGCAGGGTGTTCTGCACCTTGTGAACGGCCTCACCAAGGAACGCCCTAGCTAGGCCTCTGGGCCCGTGCCTCTTCAAAAGCCTGCAGTGCTACAGGAAAAACTGTGCTTTAGTTGCAATAGGAACGCATGCCGTCTTTCTCCTGGAGGCAGGATGACTTCAGGTAGGAGGTCCTGGATGGAAGGAGAAGCCTAGTGTTTTTCTCTGTGCAGCTCAGACCAGGGAATGAGTGCGACTTCCACGGCATGTTGGAACTTGCTAGAATGTTGCTCTTTTACCTATGCGAGTGCTGTGAATCAAGATATCACAAGAAAGAGTGTAGTGTGTTGCCCATGACTCAGCACACACAGAGGACCTCCGAGGGACCAATGGGCCTCGTTGTGGCTCAGCAGGCCTACAGGGGTGTGGAGGTACTCAGGGATCTTGGAACAAAAATGATGCTCACCCGAGAGGCCTAGGAGTCCTGAAAAGGGTACTTCCTTTAAAGTAAAGCAGAACAGCGACTTAGAGCTCATGGAAAGAGCTGCATGCCTACCTTTTTGCAGGGCTACTCAGGGCTTTACCTCGAGGCAAGGACTCACGTTGAGATTCCCTTTAGCTCTAGAGCATGGCAAGGTGAGCCCCACCCCGGCCAAAGAAGCTCCGTGTGTAGCCAGAGAAAACTCATTTTCTTCCCACACCAATGCTAGAGTGGCCAGAGGCCTGTCAACAGCTGAGAATTTCAGGGAGCTTCACGGCAGCAAGAATGGAGCTTTCCAAATGGAAAGCAAGGCTAGGACCATCATGCCCCCATTTCCATGGGCACAGGCAGCATACATCTCTGTGGTTTTTAACAAGTCAAATGAGACACAGAGTACACACTGTTTTCTTCCCTGAATCCACTTCTCGAGGCAGGGTGTTCTGCATCTAGTGAACGGCCTCACCAAGGAAAGCCCTAGCTAGGCCTCTGGGCCCGTGCCTCTTCAAAAGCCTGCAGTACTTCAGGAAAAACTGTGCTTTAGTTGCAATAGGAACGCAAGCCGTCTTTTTCCTGGAGGCAGGTTGACTTCAGGTAGGAGGTCCTGGATGGAAGGAGAAGCCTAGTGTTTTTCTCTGTGCAGCTCAGACCAGGGAATGAGTGCAACTTCCATGGCATGTTGGAACTCGCTAGAACGGTGCTCGTGAACCTGTATGAGTGCTGGCTAATTCAAGATGTCCCAGTAAGAGTGCACTCTGTTGCCCTACACTCGGCATACACACTGTGAGTCGGAAAGCTACGGGCCTGGATATAGCTTAGAAGGGCCAGGGGAGCCTGAGGGTACTTGCTGTTCTTGCAGGAAATAGGGTTTCCAGGCGAGGCACCTAGGTGTCCTGAAAAGCGTACTGGCGTTAAAATGCTGCAGAGCAGCGACTACGGCCTCATGGAAACTGCTACACGCCTCCGCTTCTGCATAGCATTTCAGGGCCTTCCCTCGAGGCAAGTTCTCACGTTGCTTGCACTGTGAGCGACACAGCCTGTTAGGATGCTGTATTTCTCCTTGAATAGAGTGACTTCAGGAAAGAGGTCCTCGATAAATTCTAAGAAGAGTGTTATCTCAGGGCAGCTCAGACGAGGGCAATGTCGAAAATTTCCAGGGCATGTTGGACTGCCTAGAAATGTGGTTCTGATGCTGTTCGACTGCTCTGCAAATAGAGCTCTCCTGAAGTAACGTACAGTGTGTTGCCCGAGACTCGGCAGGCACAGAGGGCCTCCGAGGGACGTATGGGAATCAATGCTGCTCAGCCGTCCCACAGGGGTGTGGAATGCGTCAGTGATCTTGAAACAAAAATGATGCTCACCCGAGGGGCCTAGGAGTCCTGAAAAGGGTACTTCCTTTAAGATAAAGCGGAACCTCCACTAAGAGCTCATGGAAAGAGCTGCATGCCTCCCTTTCTGCAGGGCTACTCAGGGCCTTACCTCGAGGCAAGGACTCACGTTGAGATTCCCTTTAGCTCTAGAGCATGGCAAGGTGAGCCCCACCCCGCCCAATGCAGCTCCGTGTGTAGCCAGAGAAAACTCATTTTCTTCCCACACCCATGCCTACAGTGGCCAGAGGGCTGTCAACAGCAGAGAATTTCAGGGAGCTTCACGGCAGCAAGAATGGAGCTTTCCAAATGGAAAGCAAGGCTAGGACCATCATGCCCCCATTTCCATGGGCACAGGCAGCATACATCTCTGTGGTTTTTAACAAGTCAAATGCGACACAGAGTACACACTGTTTTCTTCCCTGAATCAACTTCTCGAGGCAGGGTGTTCTGCACCTTGTGAACGGCCTCACCAAGGAACGCCCTAGCTAGGCCTCTGGGCCCGTGCCTCTTCAAAAGCCTGCAGTGCTACAGGAAAAACTGTGCTTTAGTTGCAATAGGAACGCATGCCGTCTTTCTCCTGGAGGCAGGATGACTTCAGGTAGGAGGTCCTGGATGGAAGGAGAAGCCTAGTGTTTTTCTCTGTGCAGCTCAGACCAGGGAATGAGTGCGACTTCCACGGCATGTTGGAACTTGCTAGAATGTTGCTCTTTTACCTATGCGAGTGCTGTGAATCAAGATATCACAAGAAAGAGTGTAGTGTGTTGCCCATGACTCAGCACACACAGAGGACCTCCGAGGGACCAATGGGCCTCGTTGTGGCTCAGCAGGCCTACAGGGGTGTGGAGGTACTCAGGGATCTTGGAACAAAAATGATGCTCACCCGAGAGGCCTAGGAGTCCTGAAAAGGGTACTTCCTTTAAAGTAAAGCAGAACAGCGACTTAGAGCTCATGGAAAGAGCTGCATGCCTACCTTTTTGCAGGGCTACTCAGGGCTTTACCTCGAGGCAAGGACTCACGTTGAGATTCCCTTTAGCTCTAGAGCATGGCAAGGTGAGCCCCACCCCGGCCAAAGAAGCTCCGTGTGTAGCCAGAGAAAACTCATTTTCTTCCCACACCAATGCTAGAGTGGCCAGAGGCCTGTCAACAGCTGAGAATTTCAGGGAGCTTCACGGCAGCAAGAATGGAGCTTTCCAAATGGAAAGCAAGGCTAGTACCATCATGCCCCCATTTCCATGGGCACAGGCAGCATACATCTCTGTGGTTTTTAACAAGTCAAATGAGACACAGAGTACACACTGTTTTCTTCCCTGAATCCACTTCTCGAGGCAGGGTGTTCTGCATCTAGTGAACGGCCTCACCAAGGAAAGCCCTAGCTAGGCCTCTGGGCCCGTGCCTCTTCAAAAGCCTGCAGTACTTCAGGAAAAACTGTGCTTTAGTTGCAATAGGAACGCAAGCCGTCTTTTTCCTGGAGGCAGGGTGACTTCAGGTAGGAGGTCCTGGATGGAAGGAGAAGCCTAGTGTTTTTCTCTGTGCAGCTCAGACCAGGGAATGAGTGCAACTTCCATGGCATGTTGGAACTCGCTAGAACGGTGCTCGTGAACCTGTATGAGTGCTGGCTAATTCAAGATGTCCCAGTAAGAGTGCACTCTGTTGCCCTACACTCGGCATACACACTGTGAGTCGGAAAGCTACGGGCCTGGATATAGCTTAGAAGGGCCAGGGGAGCCTGAGGGTACTTGCTGTTCTTGCAGGAAATAGGGTTTCCAGGCGAGGCACCTAGGTGTCCTGAAAAGCGTACTGGCGTTAAAATGCTGCAGAGCAGCGACTACGGCCTCATGGAAACTGCTACACGCCTCCGCTTCTGCATAGCATTTCAGGGCCTTCCCTCGAGGCAAGTTCTCACGTTGCTTGCACTGTGAGCGACACAGCCTGTTAGGATGCTGTATTTCTCCTTGAATAGAGTGACTTCAGGAAAGAGGTCCTCGATAAATTCTAAGAAGAGTGTTATCTCAGGACATTCAGACGAGGGCAATGTCGAAAATTTCCAGGGCATGTTGGACTGCCTAGAAATGTGGTTCTGATGCTGTTCGACTGCTCTGCAAATAGAGCTCTCCTGAAGTAACGTACAGTGTGTTGCCCGAGACTCGGCAGGCACAGAGGGCCTCCGAGGGACGTATGGGAATCAATGCTGCTCAGCCGTCCCACAGGGGTGTGGAATGCGTCAGTGATCTTGAAACAAAAATGATGCTCACCCGAGGGGCCTAGGAGTCCTGAAAAGGGTACTTCCTTTAAGATAAAGCGGAACCTCCACTAAGAGCTCATGGAAAGAGCTGCATGCCTCCCTTTCTGCAGGGCTACTCAGGGCCTTACCTCGAGGCAAGGACTCACGTTGAGATTCCCTTTAGCTCTAGAGCATGGCAAGGTGAGCCCCACCCCGCCCAATGCAGCTCCGTGTGTAGCCAGAGAAAACTCATTTTCTTCCCACACCCATGCCTACAGTGGCCAGAGGGCTGTCAACAGCAGAGAATTTCAGGGAGCTTCACGGCAGCAAGAATGGAGCTTTCCAAATGGAAAGCAAGGCTAGGACCATCATGCCCCCATTTCCATGGGCACAGGCAGCATACATCTCTGTGGTTTTTAACAAGTCAAATGCGACACAGAGTACACACTGTTTTCTTCCCTGAATCAACTTCTCGAGGCAGGGTGTTCTGCACCTTGTGAACGGCCTCACCAAGGAACGCCCTAGCTAGGCCTCTGGGCCCGTGCCTCTTCAAAAGCCTGCAGTGCTACAGGAAAAACTGTGCTTTAGTTGCAATAGGAACGCATGCCGTCTTTCTCCTGGAGGCAGGATGACTTCAGGTAGGAGGTCCTGGATGGAAGGAGAAGCCTAGTGTTTTTCTCTGTGCAGCTCAGACCAGGGAATGAGTGCGACTTCCACGGCATGTTGGAACTTGCTAGAATGTTGCTCTTTTACCTATGCGAGTGCTGTGAATCAAGATATCACAAGAAAGAGTGTAGTGTGTTGCCCATGACTCAGCACACACAGAGGACCTCCGAGGGACCAATGGGCCTCGTTGTGGCTCAGCAGGCCTACAGGGGTGTGGAGGTACTCAGGGATCTTGGAACAAAAATGATGCTCACCCGAGAGGCCTAGGAGTCCTGAAAAGGGTACTTCCTTTAAAGTAAAGCAGAACAGCGACTTAGAGCTCATGGAAAGAGCTGCATGCCTACCTTTTTGCAGGGCTACTCAGGGCTTTACCTCGAGGCAAGGACTCACGTTGAGATTCCCTTTAGCTCTAGAGCATGGCAAGGTGAGCCCCACCCCGGCCAAAGAAGCTCCGTGTGTAGCCAGAGAAAACTCATTTTCTTCCCACACCAATGCTAGAGTGGCCAGAGGCCTGTCAACAGCTGAGAATTTCAGGGAGCTTCACGGCAGCAAGAATGGAGCTTTCCAAATGGAAAGCAAGGCTAGGACCATCATGCCCCCATTTCCATGGGCACAGGCAGCATACATCTCTGTGGTTTTTAACAAGTCAAATGCGACACAGAGTACACACTGTTTTCTTCCCTGAATCCACTTCTCGAGGCAGGGTGTTCTGCATCTAGTGAACGGCCTCACCAAGGAAAGCCCTAGCTAGGCCTCTGGGCCCGTGCCTCTTCAAAAGCCTGCAGTACTTCAGGAAAAACTGTGCTTTAGTTGCAATAGGAACGCAAGCCGTCTTTTTCCTGGAGGCAGGGTGACTTCAGGTAGGAGGTCCTGGATGGAAGGAGAAGCCTAGTGTTTTTCTCTGTGCAGCTCAGACCAGGGAATGAGTGCAACTTCCATGGCATTTTGGAACTCGCTAGAACGGTGCTCGTGAACCTGTATGAGTGCTGGCTAATTCAAGATGTCCCAGTAAGAGTGCACTCTGTTGCCCTACACTCGGCATACACACTGTGAGTCGGAAAGCTACGGGCCTGGATATAGCTTAGAAGGGCCAGGGGAGCCTGAGGGTACTTGCTGTTCTTGCAGGAAATAGGGTTTCCAGGCGAGGCACCTAGGTGTCCTGAAAAGCGGACTGGCGTTAAAATGCTGCAGAGCAGCGACTACGGCCTCATGGAAACTGCTACACGCCTCCGCTTCTGCATAGCATTTCAGGGCCTTCCCTCGAGGCAAGTTCTCACGTTGCTTGCACTGTGAGCGACACAGCCTGTTAGGATGCTGTATTTCTCCTTGAATAGAGTGACTTCAGGAAAGAGGTCCTCGATAAATTCTAAGAAGAGTGTTATCTCAGGACATTCAGACGAGGGCAATGTCGAAAACTTCCAGGGCATGTTGGACTGCCTAGAAATGTGGTTCTGATGCTGTTCGACTGCTCTGCAAATAGAGCTCTCCTGAAGTAACGTACAGTGTGTTGCCCGAGACTCGGCAGGCACAGAGGGCCTCCGAGGGACGTATGGGAATCAATGCTGCTCAGCCGTCCCACAGGGGTGTGGAATGCGTCAGTGATCTTGAAACAAAAATGATGCTCACCCGAGGGGCCTAGGAGTCCTGAAAAGGGTACTTCCTTTAAGATAAAGCGGAACCTCCACTAAGAGCTCATGGAAAGAGCTGCATGCCTCCCTTTCTGCAGGGCTACTCAGGGCCTTACCTCGAGGCAAGGACTCACGTTGAGATTCCCTTTAGCTCTAGAGCATGGCAAGGTGAGCCCCACCCCGCCCAATGCAGCTCCGTGTGTAGCCAGAGAAAACTCATTTTCTTCCCACACCCATGCCTACAGTGGCCAGAGGGCTGTCAACAGCAGAGAATTTCAGGGAGCTTCACGGCAGCAAGAATGGAGCTTTCCAAATGGAAAGCAAGGCTAGGACCATCATGCCCCCATTTCCATGGGCACAGGCAGCATACATCTCTGTGGTTTTTAACAAGTCAAATGCGACACAGAGTACACACTGTTTTCTTCCCTGAATCAACTTCTCGAGGCAGGGTGTTCTGCACCTTGTGAACGGCCTCACCAAGGAACGCCCTAGCTAGGCCTCTGGGCCCGTGCCTCTTCAAAAGCCTGCAGTGCTACAGGAAAAACTGTGCTTTAGTTGCAATAGGAACGCATGCCGTCTTTCTCCTGGAGGCAGGATGACTTCAGGTAGGAGGTCCTGGATGGAAGGAGAAGCCTAGTGTTTTTCTCTGTGCAGCTCAGACCAGGGAATGAGTGCGACTTCCACGGCATGTTGGAACTTGCTAGAATGTTGCTCTTTTACCTATGCGAGTGCTGTGAATCAAGATATCACAAGAAAGAGTGTAGTGTGTTGCCCATGACTCAGCACACACAGAGGACCTCCGAGGGACCAATGGGCCTCGTTGTGGCTCAGCAGGCCTACAGGGGTGTGGAGGTACTCAGGGATCTTGGAACAAAAATGATGCTCACCCGAGAGGCCTAGGAGTCCTGAAAAGGGTACTTCCTTTAAAGTAAAGCAGAACAGCGACTTAGAGCTCATGGAAAGAGCTGCATGCCTACCTTTTTGCAGGGCTACTCAGGGCTTTACCTCGAGGCAAGGACTCAGGTTGAGATTCCCTTTAGCTCTAGAGCATGGCAAGGTGAGCCCCACCCCGGCCAAAGAAGCTCCGTGTGTAGCCAGAGAAAACTCATTTTCTTCCCACACCAATGCTAGAGTGGCCAGAGGCCTGTCAACAGCTGAGAATTTCAGGGAGCTTCACGGCAGCAAGAATGGAGCTTTCCAAATGGAAAGCAAGGCTAGGACCATCATGCCCCCATTTCCATGGGCACAGGCAGCATACATCTCTATGGTTTTTAACAAGTCAAATGAGACACAGAGTACACACTGTTTTCTTCCCTGAATCCACTTCTCGAGGCAGGGTGTTCTGCATCTAGTGAACGGCCTCACCAAGGAAAGCCCTAGCTAGGCCTCTGGGCCCGTGCCTCTTCAAAAGCCTGCAGTACTTCAGGAAAAACTGTGCTTTAGTTGCAATAGGAACGCAAGCCGTCTTTTTCCTGGAGGCAGGTTGACTTCAGGTAGGAGGTCCTGGATGGAAGGAGAAGCCTAGTGTTTTTCTCTGTGCAGCTCAGACCAGGGAATGAGTGCAACTTCCATGGCATGTTGGAACTCGCTAGAACGGTGCTCGTGAACCTGTATGAGTGCTGGCTAATTCAAGATGTCCCAGTAAGAGTGCACTCTGTTGCCCTACACTCGGCATACACACTGTGAGTCGGAAAGCTACGGGCCTGGATATAGCTTAGAAGGGCCAGGGGAGCCTGAGGGTACTTGCTGTTCTTGCAGGAAATAGGGTTTCCAGGCGAGGCACCTAGGTGTCCTGAAAAGCGTACTGGCGTTAAAATGCTGCAGAGCAGCGACTACGGCCTCATGGAAACTGCTACACGCCTCCGCTTCTGCATAGCATTTCAGGGCCTTCCCTCGAGGCAAGTTCTCACGTTGCTTGCACTGTGAGCGACACAGCCTGTTAGGATGCTGTATTTCTCCTTGAATAGAGTGACTTCAGGAAAGAGGTCCTCGATAAATTCTAAGAAGAGTGTTATCTCAGGGCAGCTCAGACGAGGGCAATGTCGAAAATTTCCAGGGCATGTTGGACTGCCTAGAAATGTGGTTCTGATGCTGTTCGACTGCTCTGCAAATAGAGCTCTCCTGAAGTAACGTACAGTGTGTTGCCCGAGACTCGGCAGGCACAGAGGGCCTCCGAGGGACGTATGGGAATCAATGCTGCTCAGCCGTCCCACAGGGGTGTGGAATGCGTCAGTGATCTTGAAACAAAAATGATGCTCACCCGAGGGGCCTAGGAGTCCTGAAAAGGGTACTTCCTTTAAGATAAAGCGGAACCTCCACTAAGAGCTCATGGAAAGAGCTGCATGCCTCCCTTTCTGCAGGGCTACTCAGGGCCTTACCTCGAGGAAAGGACTCACGTTGAGATTCCCTTTAGCTCTAGAGCATGGCAAGGTGAGCCCCACCCCGCCCAATGAAGCTCCGTGTGTAGCCAGAGAAAACTCATTTTCTTCCCACACCCATGCCTACAGTGGCCAGAGGGCTGTCAACAGCAGAGAATTTCAGGGAGCTTCACGGCAGCAAGAATGGAGCTTTCCAAATGGAAAGCAAGGCTAGGACCATCATGCCCCCATTTCCATGGGCACAGGCAGCATACATCTCTGTGGTTTTTAACAAGTCAAATGCGACACAGAGTACACAGTTTGCTTCCCTGAATCAACTTCTCGAGGCAGGGTGTTCTGCACCTTGTGAACGGCCTCACCAAGGAACGCCCTAGCTAGGCCTCTGGGCCCGTGCCTCTTCAAAAGCCTGCAGTGCTACAGGAAAAACTGTGCTTTAGTTGCAATAGGAACGCATGCCGTCTTTCTCCTGGAGGCAGGATGACTTCAGGTAGGAGGTCCTGGATGGAAGGAGAAGCCTAGTGTTTTTCTCTGTGCAGCTCAGACCAGGGAATGAGTGCGACTTCCACGGCATGTTGGAACTTGCTAGAATGTTGCTCTTTTACCTATGCGAGTGCTGTGAATCAAGATATCACAAGAAAGAGTGTAGTGTGTTGCCCATGACTCAGCACACACAGAGGACCTCCGAGGGACCAATGGGCCTCGTTGTGGCTCAGCAGGCCTACAGGGGTGTGGAGGTACTCAGGGATCTTGGAACAAAAATGATGCTCACCCGAGAGGCCTAGGAGTCCTGAAAAGGGTACTTCCTTTAAAGTAAAGCAGAACAGCGACTTAGAGCTCATGGAAAGAGCTGCATGCCTACCTTTTTGCAGGGCTACTCAGGGCTTTACCTCGAGGCAAGGACTCAGGTTGAGATTCCCTTTAGCTCTAGAGCATGGCAAGGTGAGCCCCACCCCGGCCAAAGAAGCTCCGTGTGTAGCCAGAGAAAACTCATTTTCTTCCCACACCAATGCTAGAGTGGCCAGAGGCCTGTCAACAGCTGAGAATTTCAGGGAGCTTCACGGCAGCAAGAATGGAGCTTTCCAAATGGAAAGCAAGGCTAGTACCATCATGCCCCCATTTCCATGGGCACAGGCAGCATACATCTCTGTGGTTTTTAACAAGTCAAATGAGACACAGAGTACACACTGTTTTCTTCCCTGAATCCACTTCTCGAGGCAGGGTGTTCTGCATCTAGTGAACGGCCTCACCAAGGAAAGCCCTAGCTAGGCCTCTGGGCCCGTGCCTCTTCAAAAGCCTGCAGTACTTCAGGAAAAACTGTGCTTTAGTTGCAATAGGAACGCAAGCCGTCTTTTTCCTGGAGGCAGGGTGCCTTCAGGTAGGAGGTCCTGGATGGAAGGAGAAGCTTAGTGTTTTTCTCTGTGCAGCTCAGACCAGGGAATGAGTGCAACTTCCATGGCATGTTGGAACTCGCTAGAACGGTGCTCGTGAACCTGTATGAGTGCTGGCTAATTCAAGATGTCCCAGTAAGAGTGCACTCTGTTGCCCTACACTCGGCATACACACTGTGAGTCGGAAAGCTACGGGCCTGGATATAGCTTAGAAGGGCCAGGGGAGCCTGAGGGTACTTGCTGTTCTTGCAGGAAATAGGGTTTCCAGGCGAGGCACCTAGGTGTCCTGAAAAGCGTACTGGCGTTAAAATGCTGCAGAGCAGCGACTACGGCCTCATGGAAACTGCTACACGCCTCCGCTTCTGCATAGCATTTCAGGGCCTTCCCTCGAGGCAAGTTCTCACGTTGCTTGCACTGTGAGCGACACAGCCTGTTAGGATGCTGTATTTCTCCTTGAATAGAGTGACTTCAGGAAAGAGGTCCTCGATAAATTCTAAGAAGAGTGTTATCTCAGGGCAGCTCAGACGAGGGCAATGTCGAAAATTTCCAGGGCATGTTGGACTGCCTAGAAATGTGGTTCTGATGCTGTTCGACTGCTCTGCAAATAGAGCTCTCCTGAAGTAACGTACAGTGTGTTGCCCGAGACTCGGCAGGCACAGAGGGCCTCCGAGGGACGTATGGGAATCAATGCTGCTCAGCCGTCCCACAGGGGTGTGGAATGCGTCAGTGATCTTGAAACAAAAATGATGCTCACCCGAGGGGCCTAGGAGTCCTGAAAAGGGTACTTCCTTTAAGATAAAGCGGAACCTCCACTAAGAGCTCATGGAAAGAGCTGCATGCCTCCCTTTCTGCAGGGCTACTCAGGGCCTTACCTCGAGGAAAGGACTCACGTTGAGATTCCCTTTAGCTCTAGAGCATGGCAAGGTGAGCCCCACCCCGCCCAATGCAGCTCCGTGTGTAGCCAGAGAAAACTCATTTTCTTCCCACACCCATGCCTACAGTGGCCAGAGGGCTGTCAACAGCAGAGAATTTCAGGGAGCTTCACGGCAGCAAGAATGGAGCTTTCCAAATGGAAAGCAAGGCTAGGACCATCATGCCCCCATTTCCATGGGCACAGGCAGCATACATCTCTGTGGTTTTTAACAAGTCAAATGCGACACAGAGTACACAGTTTGCTTCCCTGAATCAACTTCTCGAGGCAGGGTGTTCTGCACCTTGTGAACGGCCTCACCAAGGAACGCCCTAGCTAGGCCTCTGGGCCCGTGCCTCTTCAAAAGCCTGCAGTGCTACAGGAAAAACTGTGCTTTAGTTGCAATAGGAACGCATGCCGTCTTTCTCCTGGAGGCAGGATGACTTCAGGTAGGAGGTCCTGGATGGAAGGAGAAGCCTAGTGTTTTTCTCTGTGCAGCTCAGACCAGGGAATGAGTGCGACTTCCACGGCATGTTGGAACTTGCTAGAATGTTGCTCTTTTACCTATGCGAGTGCTGTGAATCAAGATATCACAAGAAAGAGTGTAGTGTGTTGCCCATGACTCAGCACACACAGAGGACCTCCGAGGGACCAATGGGCCTCGTTGTGGCTCAGCAGGCCTACAGGGGTGTGGAGGTACTCAGGGATCTTGGAACAAAAATGATGCTCACCCGAGAGGCCTAGGAGTCCTGAAAAGGGTACTTCCTTTAAAGTAAAGCAGAACAGCGACTTAGAGCTAATGGAAAGAGCTGCATGCCTACCTTTTTGCAGGGCTACTCAGGGCTTTACCTCGAGGCAAGGACTCAGGTTGAGATTCCCTTTAGCTCTAGAGCATGGCAAGGTGAGCCCCACCCCGGCCAAAGAAGCTCCGTGTGTAGCCAGAGAAAACTCATTTTCTTCCCACACCAATGCTAGAGTGGCCAGAGGCCTGTCAACAGCAGAGAATTTCAGGGAGCTTCACGGCAGCAAGAATGGAGCTTTCCAAATGGAAAGCAAGGCTAGGACCATCATGCCCCCATTTCCATGGGCACAGGCAGCATACATCTCTGTGGTTTTTAACAAGTCAAATGAGACACAGAGTACACACTGTTTTCTTCCCTGAATCCACTTCTCGAGGCAGGGTGTTCTGCATCTAGTGAACGGCCTCACCAAGGAAAGCCCTAGCTAGGCCTCTGGGCCCGTGCCTCTTCAAAAGCCTGCAGTACTTCAGGAAAAACTGTGCTTTAGTTGCAATAGGAACGCAAGCCGTCTTTTTCCTGGAGGCAGGGTGACTTCAGGTAGGAGGTCCTGGATGGAAGGAGAAGCCTAGTGTTTTTCTCTGTGCAGCTCAGACCAGGGAATGAGTGCAACTTCCATGGCATGTTGGAACTCGCTAGAACGGTGCTCGTGAACCTGTATGAGTGCTGGCTAATTCAAGATGTCCCAGTAAGAGTGCACTCTGTTGCCCTACACTCGGCATACACACTGTGAGTCGGAAAGCTACGGGCCTGGATATAGCTTAGAAGGGCCAGGGGAGCCTGAGGGTACTTGCTGTTCTTGCAGGAAATAGGGTTTCCAGGCGAGGCACCTAGGTGTCCTGAAAAGCGTACTGGCGTTAAAATGCTGCAGAGCAGCGACTACGGCCTCATGGAAACTGCTACACGCCTCCGCTTCTGCATAGCATTTCAGGGCCTTCCCTCGAGGCAAGTTCTCACGTTGCTTGCACTGTGAGCGACACAGCATGTTAGGATGCTGTATTTCTCCTTGAATAGAGTGACTTCAGGAAAGAGGTCCTCGATAAATTCTAAGAAGAGTGTTTTCTCAGGACATTCAGACGAGGGCAATGTCGAAAACTTCCAGGGCATGTTGGACTGCCTAGAAATGTGGTTCTGATGCTGTTCGACTGCTCTGCAAATAGAGCTCTCCTGAAGTAACGTACAGTGTGTTGCCCGAGACTCGGCAGGCACAGAGGGCCTCCGAGGGACGTATGGGAATCAATGCTGCTCAGCCGTCCCACAGGGGTGTGGAATGCGTCAGTGATCTTGAAACAAAAATGATGCTCACCCGAGGGGCCTAGGAGTCCTGAAAAGGGTACTTCCTTTAAGATAAAGCGGAACCTCCACTAAGAGCTCATGGAAAGAGCTGCATGCCTCCCTTTCTGCAGGGCTACTCAGGGCCTTACCTCGAGGAAAGGACTCACGTTGAGATTCCCTTTAGCTCTAGAGCATGGCAAGGTGAGCCCCACCCCGCCCAATGCAGCTCCGTGTGTAGCCAGAGAAAACTCATTTTCTTCCCACACCCATGCCTACAGTGGCCAGAGGGCTGTCAACAGCAGAGAATTTCAGGGAGCTTCACGGCAGCAAGAATGGAGCTTTCCAAATGGAAAGCAAGGCTAGGACCATCATGCCCCCATTTCCATGGGCACAGGCAGCATACATCTCTGTGGTTTTTAACAAGTCAAATGCGACACAGAGTACACAGTTTGCTTCCCTGAATCAACTTCTCGAGGCAGGGTGTTCTGCACCTTGTGAACGGCCTCACCAAGGAACGCCCTAGCTAGGCCTCTGGGCCCGTGCCTCTTCAAAAGCCTGCAGTGCTACAGGAAAAACTGTGCTTTAGTTGCAATAGGAACGCATGCCGTCTTTCTCCTGGAGGCAGGATGACTTCAGGTAGGAGGTCCTGGATGGAAGGAGAAGCCTAGTGTTTTTCTCTGTGCAGCTCAGACCAGGGAATGAGTGCGACTTCCACGGCATGTTGGAACTTGCTAGAATGTTGCTCTTTTACCTATGCGAGTGCTGTGAATCAAGATATCACAAGAAAGAGTGTAGTGTGTTGCCCATGACTCAGCACACACAGAGGACCTCCGAGGGACCAATGGGCCTCGTTGTGGCTCAGCAGGCCTACAGGGGTGTGGAGGTACTCAGGGATCTTGGAACAAAAATGATGCTCACCCGAGAGGCCTAGGAGTCCTGAAAAGGGTACTTCCTTTAAAGTAAAGCAGAACAGCGACTTAGAGCTCATGGAAAGAGCTGCATGCCTACCTTTTTGCAGGGCTACTCAGGGCTTTACCTCGAGGCAAGGACTCACGTTGAGATTCCCTTTAGCTCTAGAGCATGGCAAGGTGAGCCCCACCACGGCCAAAGAAGCTCCGTGTGTAGCCAGAGAAAACTCATTTTCTTCCCACACCAATGCTAGAGTGGCCAGAGGCCTGTCAACAGCAGAGAATTTCAGGGAGCTTCACGGCAGCAAGAATGGAGCTTTCCAAATGGAAAGCAAGGCTAGGACCATCATGCCCCCATTTCCATGGGCACAGGCAGCATACATCTCTGTGGTTTTTAACAAGTCAAATGAGACACAGAGTACACACTGTTTTCTTCCCTGAATCCACTTCTCGAGGCAGGGTGTTCTGCATCTAGTGAACGGCCTCACCAAGGAAAGCCCTAGCTAGGCCTCTGGGCCCGTGCCTCTTCAAAAGCCTGCAGTACTTCAGGAAAAACTGTGCTTTAGTTGCAATAGGAACGCAAGCCGTCTTTTTCCTGGAGGCAGGGTGACTTCAGGTAGGAGGTCCTGGATGGAAGGAGAAGCCTAGTGTTTTTCTCTGTGCAGCTCAGACCAGGGAATGAGTGCAACTTCCATGGCATGTTGGAACTCGCTAGAACGGTGCTCGTGAACCTGTATGAGTGCTGGCTAATTCAAGATGTCCCAGTAAGAGTGCACTCTGTTGCCCTACACTCGGCATACACACTGTGAGTCGGAAAGCTACGGGCCTGGATATAGCTTAGAAGGGCCAGGGGAGCCTGAGGGTACTTGCTGTTCTTGCAGGAAATAGGGTTTCCAGGCGAGGCACCTAGGTGTCCTGAAAAGCGTACTGGCGTTAAAATGCTGCAGAGCAGCGACTACGGCCTCATGGAAACTGCTACACGCCTCCGCTTCTGCATAGCATTTCAGGGCCTTCCCTCGAGGCAAGTTCTCACGTTGCTTGCACTGTGAGCGACACAGCCTGTTAGGATGCTGTATTTCTCCTTGAATAGAGTGACTTCAGGAAAGAGGTCCTCGATAAATTCTAAGAAGAGTGTTTTCTCAGGACATTCAGACGAGGGCAATGTCGAAAACTTCCAGGGCATGTTGGACTGCCTAGAAATGTGGTTCTGATGCTGTTCGACTGCTCTGCAAATAGAGCTCTCCTGAAGTAACGTACAGTGTGTTGCCCGAGACTCGGCAGGCACAGAGGGCCTCCGAGGGACGTATGGGAATCAATGCTGCTCAGCCGTCCCACAGGGGTGTGGAATGCGTCAGTGATCTTGAAACAAAAATGATGCTCACCCGAGGGGCCTAGGAGTCCTGAAAAGGGTACTTCCTTTAAGATAAAGCGGAACCTCCACTAAGAGCTCATGGAAAGAGCTGCATGCCTCCCTTTCTGCAGGGCTACTCAGGGCCTTACCTCGAGGAAAGGACTCACGTTGAGATTCCCTTTAGCTCTAGAGCATGGCAAGGTGAGCCCCACCCCGCCCAATGCAGCTCCGTGTGTAGCCAGAGAAAACTCATTTTCTTCCCACACCCATGCCTACAGTGGCCAGAGGGCTGTCAACAGCAGAGAATTTCAGGGAGCTTCACGGCAGCAAGAATGGAGCTTTCCAAATGGAAAGCAAGGCTAGGACCATCATGCCCCCATTTCCATGGGCACAGGCAGCATACATCTCTGTGGTTTTTAACAAGTCAAATGCGACACAGAGTACACAGTTTGCTTC
The DNA here is from genome assembly GCF_965194805.1 of Balaenoptera borealis. Taxonomy (NCBI): domain Eukaryota; kingdom Metazoa; phylum Chordata; class Mammalia; order Artiodactyla; family Balaenopteridae; genus Balaenoptera; species Balaenoptera borealis. The sequence continues at coordinate 127,131 of NW_028122885.1, forward strand.
CCTGAATCAACTTCTCGAGGCAGGGTGTTCTGCACCTTGTGAACGGCCTCACCAAGGAACGCCCTAGCTAGGCCTCTGGGCCCGTGCCTCTTCAAAAGCCTGCAGTGCTACAGGAAAAACTGTGCTTTAGTTGCAATAGGAACGCATGCCGTCTTTCTCCTGGAGGCAGGATGACTTCAGGTAGGAGGTCCTGGATGGAAGGAGAAGCCTAGTGTTTTTCTCTGTGCAGCTCAGACCAGGGAATGAGTGCGACTTCCACGGCATGTTGGAACTTGCTAGAATGTTGCTCTTTTACCTATGCGAGTGCTGTGAATCAAGATATCACAAGAAAGAGTGTAGTGTGTTGCCCATGACTCAGCACACACAGAGGACCTCCGAGGGACCAATGGGCCTCGTTGTGGCTCAGCAGGCCTACAGGGGTGTGGAGGTACTCAGGGATCTTGGAACAAAAATGATGCTCACCCGAGAGGCCTAGGAGTCCTGAAAAGGGTACTTCCTTTAAAGTAAAGCAGAACAGCGACTTAGAGCTCATGGAAAGAGCTGCATGCCTACCTTTTTGCAGGGCTACTCAGGGCTTTACCTCGAGGCAAGGACTCACGTTGAGATTCCCTTTAGCTCTAGAGCATGGCAAGGTGAGCCCCACCACGGCCAAAGAAGCTCCGTGTGTAGCCAGAGAAAACTCATTTTCTTCCCACACCAATGCTAGAGTGGCCAGAGGCCTGTCAACAGCAGAGAATTTCAGGGAGCTTCACGGCAGCAAGAATGGAGCTTTCCAAATGGAAAGCAAGGCTAGGACCATCATGCCCCCATTTCCATGGGCACAGGCAGCATACATCTCTGTGGTTTTTAACAAGTCAAATGAGACACAGAGTACACACTGTTTTCTTCCCTGAATCCACTTCTCGAGGCAGGGTGTTCTGCATCTAGTGAACGGCCTCACCAAGGAAAGCCCTAGCTAGGCCTCTGGGCCCGTGCCTCTTCAAAAGCCTGCAGTACTTCAGGAAAAACTGTGCTTTAGTTGCAATAGGAACGCAAGCCGTCTTTTTCCTGGAGGCAGGGTGACTTCAGGTAGGAGGTCCTGGATGGAAGGAGAAGCCTAGTGTTTTTCTCTGTGCAGCTCAGACCAGGGAATGAGTGCAACTTCCATGGCATGTTGGAACTCGCTAGAACGGTGCTCGTGAACCTGTATGAGTGCTGGCTAATTCAAGATGTCCCAGTAAGAGTGCACTCTGTTGCCCTACACTCGGCATACACACTGTGAGTCGGAAAGCTACGGGCCTGGATATAGCTTAGAAGGGCCAGGGGAGCCTGAGGGTACTTGCTGTTCTTGCAGGAAATAGGGTTTCCAGGCGAGGCACCTAGGTGTCCTGAAAAGCGTACTGGCGTTAAAATGCTGCAGAGCAGCGACTACGGCCTCATGGAAACTGCTACACGCCTCCGCTTCTGCATAGCATTTCAGGGCCTTCCCTCGAGGCAAGTTCTCACGTTGCTTGCACTGTGAGCGACACAGCCTGTTAGGATGCTGTATTTCTCCTTGAATAGAGTGACTTCAGGAAAGAGGTCCTCGATAAATTCTAAGAAGAGTGTTATCTCAGGGCAGCTCAGACGAGGGCAATGTCGAAAATTTCCAGGGCATGTTGGACTGCCTAGAAATGTGGTTCTGATGCTGTTCGACTGCTCTGCAAATAGAGCTCTCCTGAAGTAACGTACAGTGTGTTGCCCGAGACTCGGCAGGCACAGAGGGCCTCCGAGGGACGTATGGGAATCAATGCTGCTCAGCCGTCCCACAGGGGTGTGGAATGCGTCAGTGATCTTGAAACAAAAATGATGCTCACCCGAGGGGCCTAGGAGTCCTGAAAAGGGTACTTCCTTTAAGATAAAGCGGAACCTCCACTAAGAGCTCATGGAAAGAGCTGCATGCCTCCCTTTCTGCAGGGCTACTCAGGGCCTTACCTCGAGGAAAGGACTCACGTTGAGATTCCCTTTAGCTCTAGAGCATGGCAAGGTGAGCCCCACCCCGCCCAATGAAGCTCCGTGTGTAGCCAGAGAAAACTCATTTTCTTCCCACACCCATGCCTACAGTGGCCAGAGGGCTGTCAACAGCAGAGAATTTCAGGGAGCTTCACGGCAGCAAGAATGGAGCTTTCCAAATGGAAAGCAAGGCTAGGACCATCATGCCCCCATTTCCATGGGCACAGGCAGCATACATCTCTGTGGTTTTTAACAAGTCAAATGCGACACAGAGTACACAGTTTGCTTCCCTGAATCAACTTCTCGAGGCAGGGTGTTCTGCACCTTGTGAACGGCCTCACCAAGGAACGCCCTAGCTAGGCCTCTGGGCCCGTGCCTCTTCAAAAGCCTGCAGTGCTACAGGAAAAACTGTGCTTTAGTTGCAATAGGAACGCATGCCGTCTTTCTCCTGGAGGCAGGATGACTTCAGGTAGGAGGTCCTGGATGGAAGGAGAAGCCTAGTGTTTTTCTCTGTGCAGCTCAGACCAGGGAATGAGTGCGACTTCCACGGCATGTTGGAACTTGCTAGAATGTTGCTCTTTTACCTATGCGAGTGCTGTGAATCAAGATATCACAAGAAAGAGTGTAGTGTGTTGCCCATGACTCAGCACACACAGAGGACCTCCGAGGGACCAATGGGCCTCGTTGTGGCTCAGCAGGCCTACAGGGGTGTGGAGGTACTCAGGGATCTTGGAACAAAAATGATGCTCACCCGAGAGGCCTAGGAGTCCTGAAAAGGGTACTTCCTTTAAAGTAAAGCAGAACAGCGACTTAGAGCTCATGGAAAGAGCTGCATGCCTACCTTTTTGCAGGGCTACTCAGGGCTTTACCTCGAGGCAAGGACTCACGTTGAGATTCCCTTTAGCTCTAGAGCATGGCAAGGTGAGCCCCACCCCGGCCAAAGAAGCTCCGTGTGTAGCCAGAGAAAACTCATTTTCTTCCCACACCAATGCTAGAGTGGCCAGAGGCCTGTCAACAGCTGAGAATTTCAGGGAGCTTCACGGCAGCAAGAATGGAGCTTTCCAAATGGAAAGCAAGGCTAGTACCATCATGCCCCCATTTCCATGGGCACAGGCAGCATACATCTCTGTGGTTTTTAACAAGTCAAATGAGACACAGAGTACACACTGTTTTCTTCCCTGAATCCACTTCTCGAGGCAGGGTGTTCTGCATCTAGTGAACGGCCTCACCAAGGAAAGCCCTAGCTAGGCCTCTGGGCCCGTGCCTCTTCAAAAGCCTGCAGTACTTCAGGAAAAACTGTGCTTTAGTTGCAATAGGAACGCAAGCCGTCTTTTTCCTGGAGGCAGGGTGACTTCAGGTAGGAGGTCCTGGATGGAAGGAGAAGCCTAGTGTTTTTCTCTGTGCAGCTCAGACCAGGGAATGAGTGCAACTTCCATGGCATGTTGGAACTCGCTAGAACGGTGCTCGTGAACCTGTATGAGTGCTGGCTAATTCAAGATGTCCCAGTAAGAGTGCACTCTGTTGCCCTACACTCGGCATACACACTGTGAGTCGGAAAGCTACGGGCCTGGATATAGCTTAGAAGGGCCAGGGGAGCCTGAGGGTACTTGCTGTTCTTGCAGGAAATAGGGTTTCCAGGCGAGGCACCTAGGTGTCCTGAAAAGCGTACTGGCGTTAAAATGCTGCAGAGCAGCGACTACGGCCTCATGGAAACTGCTACACGCCTCCGCTTCTGCATAGCATTTCAGGGCCTTCCCTCGAGGCAAGTTCTCACGTTGCTTGCACTGTGAGCGACACAGCCTGTTAGGATGCTGTATTTCTCCTTGAATAGAGTGACTTCAGGAAAGAGGTCCTCGATAAATTCTAAGAAGAGTGTTATCTCAGGGCAGCTCAGACGAGGGCAATGTCGAAAATTTCCAGGGCATGTTGGACTGCCTAGAAATGTGGTTCTGATGCTGTTCGACTGCTCTGCAAATAGAGCTCTCCTGAAGTAACGTACAGTGTGTTGCCCGAGACTCGGCAGGCACAGAGGGCCTCCGAGGGACGTATGGGAATCAATGCTGCTCAGCCGTCCCACAGGGGTGTGGAATGCGTCAGTGATCTTGAAACAAAAATGATGCTCACCCGAGGGGCCTAGGAGTCCTGAAAAGGGTACTTCCTTTAAGATAAAGCGGAACCTCCACTAAGAGCTCATGGAAAGAGCTGCATGCCTCCCTTTCTGCAGGGCTACTCAGGGCCTTACCTCGAGGAAAGGACTCACGTTGAGATTCCCTTTAGCTCTAGAGCATGGCAAGGTGAGCCCCACCCCGCCCAATGCAGCTCCGTGTGTAGCCAGAGAAAACTCATTTTCTTCCCACACCCATGCCTACAGTGGCCAGAGGGCTGTCAACAGCAGAGAATTTCAGGGAGCTTCACGGCAGCAAGAATGGAGCTTTCCAAATGGAAAGCAAGGCTAGGACCATCATGCCCCCATTTCCATGGGCACAGGCAGCATACATCTCTGTGGTTTTTAACAAGTCAAATGCGACACAGAGTACACAGTTTGCTTCCCTGAATCAACTTCTCGAGGCAGGGTGTTCTGCACCTTGTGAACGGCCTCACCAAGGAACGCCCTAGCTAGGCCTCTGGGCCCGTGCCTCTTCAAAAGCCTGCAGTGCTACAGGAAAAACTGTGCTTTAGTTGCAATAGGAACGCATGCCGTCTTTCTCCTGGAGGCAGGATGACTTCAGGTAGGAGGTCCTGGATGGAAGGAGAAGCCTAGTGTTTTTCTCTGTGCAGCTCAGACCAGGGAATGAGTGCGACTTCCACGGCATGTTGGAACTTGCTAGAATGTTGCTCTTTTACCTATGCGAGTGCTGTGAATCAAGATATCACAAGAAAGAGTGTAGTGTGTTGCCCATGACTCAGCACACACAGAGGACCTCCGAGGGACCAATGGGCCTCGTTGTGGCTCAGCAGGCCTACAGGGGTGTGGAGGTACTCAGGGATCTTGGAACAAAAATGATGCTCACCCGAGAGGCCTAGGAGTCCTGAAAAGGGTACTTCCTTTAAAGTAAAGCAGAACAGCGACTTAGAGCTCATGGAAAGAGCTGCATGCCTACCTTTTTGCAGGGCTACTCAGGGCTTTACCTCGAGGCAAGGACTCACGTTGAGATTCCCTTTAGCTCTAGAGCATGGCAAGGTGAGCCCCACCCCGGCCAAAGAAGCTCCGTGTGTAGCCAGAGAAAACTCATTTTCTTCCCACACCAATGCTAGAGTGGCCAGAGGCCTGTCAACAGCTGAGAATTTCAGGGAGCTTCACGGCAGCAAGAATGGAGCTTTCCAAATGGAAAGCAAGGCTAGTACCATCATGCCCCCATTTCCATGGGCACAGGCAGCATACATCTCTGTGGTTTTTAACAAGTCAAATGAGACACAGAGTACACACTGTTTTCTTCCCTGAATCCACTTCTCGAGGCAGGGTGTTCTGCATCTAGTGAACGGCCTCACCAAGGAAAGCCCTAGCTAGGCCTCTGGGCCCGTGCCTCTTCAAAAGCCTGCAGTACTTCAGGAAAAACTGTGCTTTAGTTGCAATAGGAACGCAAGCCGTCTTTTTCCTGGAGGCAGGGTGCCTTCAGGTAGGAGGTCCTGGATGGAAGGAGAAGCCTAGTGTTTTTCTCTGTGCAGCTCAGACCAGGGAATGAGTGCAACTTCCATGGCATGTTGGAACTCGCTAGAACGGTGCTCGTGAACCTGTATGAGTGCTGGCTAATTCAAGATGTCCCAGTAAGAGTGCACTCTGTTGCCCTACACTCGGCATACACACTGTGAGTCGGAAAGCTACGGGCCTGGATATAGCTTAGAAGGGCCAGGGGAGCCTGAGGGTACTTGCTGTTCTTGCAGGAAATAGGGTTTCCAGGCGAGGCACCTAGGTGTCCTGAAAAGCGTACTGGCGTTAAAATGCTGCAGAGCAGCGACTACGGCCTCATGGAAACTGCTACACGCCTCCGCTTCTGCATAGCATTTCAGGGCCTTCCCTCGAGGCAAGTTCTCACGTTGCTTGCACTGTGAGCGACACAGCCTGTTAGGATGCTGTATTTCTCCTTGAATAGAGTGACTTCAGGAAAGAGGTCCTCGATAAATTCTAAGAAGAGTGTTATCTCAGGGCAGCTCAGACGAGGGCAATGTCGAAAATTTCCAGGGCATGTTGGACTGCCTAGAAATGTGGTTCTGATGCTGTTCGACTGCTCTGCAAATAGAGCTCTCCTGAAGTAACGTACAGTGTGTTGCCCGAGACTCGGCAGGCACAGAGGGCCTCCGAGGGACGTATGGGAATCAATGCTGCTCAGCCGTCCCACAGGGGTGTGGAATGCGTCAGTGATCTTGAAACAAAAATGATGCTCACCCGAGGGGCCTAGGAGTCCTGAAAAGGGTACTTCCTTTAAGATAAAGCGGAACCTCCACTAAGAGCTCATGGAAAGAGCTGCATGCCTCCCTTTCTGCAGGGCTACTCAGGGCCTTACCTCGAGGAAAGGACTCACGTTGAGATTCCCTTTAGCTCTAGAGCATGGCAAGGTGAGCCCCACCCCGGCCAATGCAGCTCCGTGTGTAGCCAGAGAAAACTCATTTTCTTCCCACACCCATGCCTACAGTGGCCAGAGGGCTGTCAACAGCAGAGAATTTCAGGGAGCTTCACGGCAGCAAGAATGGAGCTTTCCAAATGGAAAGCAAGGCTAGGACCATCATGCCCCCATTTCCATGGGCACAGGCAGCATACATCTCTGTGGTTTTTAACAAGTCAAATGCGACACAGAGTACACAGTTTGCTTCCCTGAATCAACTTCTCGAGGCAGGGTGTTCTGCACCTTGTGAACGGCCTCACCAAGGAACGCCCTAGCTAGGCCTCTGGGCCCGTGCCTCTTCAAAAGCCTGCAGTGCTACAGGAAAAACTGTGCTTTAGTTGCAATAGGAACGCATGCCGTCTTTCTCCTGGAGGCAGGATGACTTCAGGTAGGAGGTCCTGGATGGAAGGAGAAGCCTAGTGTTTTTCTCTGTGCAGCTCAGACCAGGGAATGAGTGCGACTTCCACGGCATGTTGGAACTTGCTAGAATGTTGCTCTTTTACCTATGCGAGTGCTGTGAATCAAGATATCACAAGAAAGAGTGTAGTGTGTTGCCCATGACTCAGCACACACAGAGGACCTCCGAGGGACCAATGGGCCTCGTTGTGGCTCAGCAGGCCTACAGGGGTGTGGAGGTACTCAGGGATCTTGGAAGAAAAATGATGCTCACCCGAGAGGCCTAGGAGTCCTGAAAAGGGTACTTCCTTTAAAGTAAAGCAGAACAGCGACTTAGAGCTCATGGAAAGAGCTGCATGCCTACCTTTTTGCAGGGCTACTCAGGGCTTTACCTCGAGGCAAGGACTCACGTTGAGATTCCCTTTAGCTCTAGAGCATGGCAAGGTGAGCCCCACCCCGGCCAAAGAAGCTCCGTGTGTAGCCAGAGAAAACTCATTTTCTTCCCACACCAATGCTAGAGTGGCCAGAGGCCTGTCAACAGCTGAGAATTTCAGGGAGCTTCACGGCAGCAAGAATGGAGCTTTCCAAATGGAAAGCAAGGCTAGTACCATCATGCCCCCATTTCCATGGGCACAGGCAGCATACATCTCTGTGGTTTTTAACAAGTCAAATGAGACACAGAGTACACACTGTTTTCTTCCCTGAATCCACTTCTCGAGGCAGGGTGTTCTGCATCTAGTGAACGGCCTCACCAAGGAAAGCCCTAGCTAGGCCTCTGGGCCCGTGCCTCTTCAAAAGCCTGCAGTACTTCAGGAAAAACTGTGCTTTAGTTGCACTAGGAACGCAAGCCGTCTTTTTCCTGGAGGCAGGGTGCCTTCAGGTAGGAGGTCCTGAATGGAAGGAGAAGCCTAGTGTTTTTCTCTGTGCAGCTCAGACCAGGGAATGAGTGCAACTTCCATGGCATGTTGGAACTCGCTAGAACGGTGCTCGTGAACCTGTATGAGTGCTGGCTAATTCAAGATGTCCCAGTAAGAGTGCACTCTGTTGCCCTACACTCGGCATACACACTGTGAGTCGGAAAGCTACGGACGGGCCTGGATATAGCTTAGAAGGGCCAGGGGAGCCTGAGGGTACTTGCTGTTCTTGCAGGAAATAGGGTTTCCAGGCGAGGCACCTAGGTGTCCTGAAAAGCGTACTGGCGTTAAAATGCTGCAGAGCAGCGACTACGGCCTCATGGAAACTGCTACACGCCTCCGCTTCTGCATAGCATTTCAGGGCCTTCCCTCGAGGCAAGTTCTCACGTTGCTTGCACTGTGAGCGACACAGCCTGTTAGGATGCTGTATTTCTCCTTGAATAGAGTGACTTCAGGAAAGAGGTCCTCGATAAATTCTAAGAAGAGTGTTATCTCAGGGCAGCTCAGACGAGGGCAATGTCGAAAATTTCCAGGGCATGTTGGACTGCCTAGAAATGTGGTTCTGATGCTGTTCGACTGCTCTGCAAATAGAGCTCTCCTGAAGTAACGTACAGTGTGTTGCCCGAGACTCGGCAGGCACAGAGGGCCTCCGAGGGACGTATGGGAATCAATGCTGCTCAGCCGTCCCACAGGGGTGTGGAATGCGTCAGTGATCTTGAAACAAAAATGATGCTCACCCGAGGGGCCTAGGAGTCCTGAAAAGGGTACTTCCTTTAAGATAAAGCGGAACCTCCACTAAGAGCTCATGGAAAGAGCTGCATGCCTCCCTTTCTGCAGGGCTACTCAGGGCCTTACCTCGAGGAAAGGACTCACGTTGAGATTCCCTTTAGCTCTAGAGCATGGCAAGGTGAGCCCCACCCCGGCCAAAGAAGCTCCGTGTTTAGCCAGAGAAAACTCATTTTCTTCCCACACCAATGCTAGAGTGGCCAGAGGCCTGTCAACAGCTGAGAATTTCAGGGAGCTTCACGGCAGCAAGAATGGAGCTTTCCAAATGGAAAGCAAGGCTAGGACCATCATGCCCCCATTTCCATGGGCACAGGCAGCATACATCTCTGTGGTTTCTAACAAGTCAAAAGAGACACAGAGTACACACTAGTTGCTTCCCTGAATGAACTTCTCGAGGCAGGGTGTTCTGCACCTTGTGAACGGCCTCAACAAGGAACGCCCTAGCTAGGCCTCTGGGCCCCTGCCTCTTCAAAAGCCTGCAGTGCTACAGGAAAAACTGTGCTTTAGTTGCAATAGGAACGCAAGCCGTCTTTTTCCTGGAGGCAGGGTGACTTCAGGTAGGAGGTCCTGGATGGAAGGAGAAGCCTAGTGTTTTTCTCTGTGCAGCTCAGACCAGGGAATGAGTGCAACTTCCATGGCATTTTGGAACTCGCTAGAACGGTGCTCATGAACCTGTATGAGTGCTGGCTAATTCAAGATGTCCCAGTAAGAGTGCACTCTGTTGCCCTACACTCGGCATACACACTGTGAGTCGGAAAGCTACGGGCCTGGATATAGCTTAGAAGGGCCAGGGGAGCCTGAGGGTACTTGCTGTTCTTGCAGGAAATAGGGTTTCCAGGCGAGGCACCTAGGTGTCCTGAAAAGCGTACTGGCGTTAAAATGCTGCAGAGCAGCGACTACGGCCTCATGGAAACTGCTACACGCCTCCGCTTCTGCATAGCATTTCAGGGCCTTCCCTCGAGGCAAGTTCTCACGTTGCTTGCACTGTGAGCGACACAGCCTGTTAGGATGCTGTATTTCTCCTTGAATAGAGTGACTTCAGGAAAGAGGTCCTCGATAAATTCTAAGAAGAGTGTTATCTCAGGGCAGCTCAGACGAGGGCAATGTCGAAAATTTCCAGGGCATGTTGGACTGCCTAGAAATGTGGTTCTGATGCTGTTCGACTGCTCTGCAAATAGAGCTCTCCTGAAGTAACGTACAGTGTGTTGCCCGAGACTCGGCAGGCACAGAGGGCCTCCGAGGGACGTATGGGAATCAATGCTGCTCAGCCGTCCCACAGGGGTGTGGAATGCGTCAGTGATCTTGAAACAAAAATGATGCTCACCCGAGGGGCCTAGGAGTCCTGAAAAGGGTACTTCCTTTAAGATAAAGCGGAACCTCCACTAAGAGCTCATGGAAAGAGCTGCATGCCTCCCTTTCTGCAGGGCTACTCAGGGCCTTACCTCGAGGAAAGGACTCACGTTGAGATTCCCTTTAGCTCTAGAGCATGGCAAGGTGAGCCCCACCCCGCCCAATGCAGCTCCGTGTGTAGCCAGAGAAAACTCATTTTCTTCCCACACCCATGCCTACAGTGGCCAGAGGGCTGTCAACAGCAGAGAATTTCAGGGAGCTTCACGGCAGCAAGAATGGAGCTTTCCAAATGGAAAGCAAGGCTAGGACCATCATGCCCCCATTTCCATGGGCACAGGCAGCATACATCTCTGTGGTTTTTAACAAGTCAAATGCGACACAGAGTACACAGTTTGCTTCCCTGAATCAACTTCTCGAGGCAGGGTGTTCTGCACCTTGTGAACGGCCTCACCAAGGAACGCCCTAGCTAGGCCTCTGGGCCCGTGCCTCTTCAAAAGCCTGCAGTGCTACAGGAAAAACTGTGCTTTAGTTGCAATAGGAACGCATGCCGTCTTTCTCCTGGAGGCAGGATGACTTCAGGTAGGAGGTCCTGGATGGAAGGAGAAGCCTAGTGTTTTTCTCTGTGCAGCTCAGACCAGGGAATGAGTGCGACTTCCACGGCATGTTGGAACTTGCTAGAATGTTGCTCTTTTACCTATGCGAGTGCTGTGAATCAAGATATCACAAGAAAGAGTGTAGTGTGTTGCCCATGACTCAGCACACACAGAGGACCTCCGAGGGACCAATGGGCCTCGTTGTGGCTCAGCAGGCCTACAGGGGTGTGGAGGTACTCAGGGATCTTGGAACAAAAATGATGCTCACCCGAGAGGCCTAGGAGTCCTGAAAAGGGTACTTCCTTTAAAGTAAAGCAGAACAGCGACTTAGAGCTCATGGAAAGAGCTGCATGCCTACCTTTTTGCAGGGCTACTCAGGGCTTTACCTCGAGGCAAGGACTCACGTTGAGATTCCCTTTAGCTCTAGAGCATGGCAAGGTGAGCCCCACCACGGCCAAAGAAGCTCCGTGTGTAGCCAGAGAAAACTCATTTTCTTCCCACACCAATGCTAGAGTGGCCAGAGGCCTGTCAACAGCAGAGAATTTCAGGGAGCTTCACGGCAGCAAGAATGGAGCTTTCCAAATGGAAAGCAAGGCTAGGACCATCATGCCCCCATTTCCATGGGCACAGGCAGCATACATCTCTGTGGTTTTTAACAAGTCAAATGAGACACAGAGTACACACTGTTTTCTTCCCTGAATCCACTTCTCGAGGCAGGGTGTTCTGCATCTAGTGAACGGCCTCACCAAGGAAAGCCCTAGCTAGGCCTCTGGGCCCGTGCCTCTTCAAAAGCCTGCAGTACTTCAGGAAAAACTGTGCTTTAGTTGCAATAGGAACGCAAGCCGTCTTTTTCCTGGAGGCAGGGTGACTTCAGGTAGGAGGTCCTGGATGGAAGGAGAAGCCTAGTGTTTTTCTCTGTGCAGCTCAGACCAGGGAATGAGTGCAACTTCCATGGCATGTTGGAACTCGCTAGAACGGTGCTCGTGAACCTGTATGAGTGCTGGCTAATTCAAGATGTCCCAGTAAGAGTGCACTCTGTTGCCCTACACTCGGCATACACACTGTGAGTCGGAAAGCTACGGGCCTGGATATAGCTTAGAAGGGCCAGGGGAGCCTGAGGGTACTTGCTGTTCTTGCAGGAAATAGGGTTTCCAGGCGAGGCACCTAGGTGTCCTGAAAAGCGTACTGGCGTTAAAATGCTGCAGAGCAGCGACTACGGCCTCATGGAAACTGCTACACGCCTCCGCTTCTGCATAGCATTTCAGGGCCTTCCCTCGAGGCAAGTTCTCACGTTGCTTGCACTGTGAGCGACACAGCCTGTTAGGATGCTGTATTTCTCCTTGAATAGAGTGACTTCAGGAAAGAGGTCCTCGATAAATTCTAAGAAGAGTGTTATCTCAGGGCAGCTCAGACGAGGGCAATGTCGAAAATTTCCAGGGCATGTTGGACTGCCTAGAAATGTGGTTCTGATGCTGTTCGACTGCTCTGCAAATAGAGCTCTCCTGAAGTAACGTACAGTGTGTTGCCCGAGACTCGGCAGGCACAGAGGGCCTCCGAGGGACGTATGGGAATCAATGCTGCTCAGCCGTCCCACAGGGGTGTGGAATGCGTCAGTGATCTTGAAACAAAAATGATGCTCACCCGAGGGGCCTAGGAGTCCTGAAAAGGGTACTTCCTTTAAGATAAAGCGGAACCTCCACTAAGAGCTCATGGAAAGAGCTGCATGCCTCCCTTTCTGCAGGGCTACTCAGGGCCTTACCTCGAGGAAAGGACTCACGTTGAGATTCCCTTTAGCTCTAGAGCATGGCAAGGTGAGCCCCACCCCGCCCAATGAAGCTCCGTGTGTAGCCAGAGAAAACTCATTTTCTTCCCACACCCATGCCTACAGTGGCCAGAGGGCTGTCAACAGCAGAGAATTTCAGGGAGCTTCACGGCAGCAAGAATGGAGCTTTCCAAATGGAAAGCAAGGCTAGGACCATCATGCCCCCATTTCCATGGGCACAGGCAGCATACATCTCTGTGGTTTTTAACAAGTCAAATGCGACACAGAGTACACAGTTTGCTTCCCTGAATCAACTTCTCGAGGCAGGGTGTTCTGCACCTTGTGAACGGCCTCACCAAGGAACGCCCTAGCTAGGCCTCTGGGCCCGTGCCTCTTCAAAAGCCTGCAGTGCTACAGGAAAAACTGTGCTTTAGTTGCAATAGGAACGCATGCCGTCTTTCTCCTGGAGGCAGGATGACTTCAGGTAGGAGGTCCTGGATGGAAGGAGAAGCCTAGTGTTTTTCTCTGTGCAGCTCAGACCAGGGAATGAGTGCGACTTCCACGGCATGTTGGAACTTGCTAGAATGTTGCTCTTTTACCTATGCGAGTGCTGTGAATCAAGATATCACAAGAAAGAGTGTAGTGTGTTGCCCATGACTCAGCACACACAGAGGACCTCCGAGGGACCAATGGGCCTCGTTGTGGCTCAGCAGGCCTACAGGGGTGTGGAGGTACTCAGGGATCTTGGAACAAAAATGATGCTCACCCGAGAGGCCTAGGAGTCCTGAAAAGGGTACTTCCTTTAAAGTAAAGCAGAACAGCGACTTAGAGCTCATGGAAAGAGCTGCATGCCTACCTTTTTGCAGGGCTACTCAGGGCTTTACCTCGAGGCAAGGACTCACGTTGAGATTCCCTTTAGCTCTAGAGCATGGCAAGGTGAGCCCCACCCCGGCCAAAGAAGCTCCGTGTGTAGCCAGAGAAAACTCATTTTCTTCCCACACCAATGCTAGAGTGGCCAGAGGCCTGTCAACAGCTGAGAATTTCAGGGAGCTTCACGGCAGCAAGAATGGAGCTTTCCAAATGGAAAGCAAGGCTAGTACCATCATGCCCCCATTTCCATGGGCACAGGCAGCATACATCTCTGTGGTTTTTAACAAGTCAAATGAGACACAGAGTACACACTGTTTTCTTCCCTGAATCCACTTCTCGAGGCAGGGTGTTCTGCATCTAGTGAACGGCCTCACCAAGGAAAGCCCTAGCTAGGCCTCTGGGCCCGTGCCTCTTCAAAAGCCTGCAGTACTTCAGGAAAAACTGTGCTTTAGTTGCAATAGGAACGCAAGCCGTCTTTTTCCTGGAGGCAGGGTGACTTCAGGTAGGAGGTCCTGGATGGAAGGAGAAGCCTAGTGTTTTTCTCTGTGCAGCTCAGACCAGGGAATGAGTGCAACTTCCATGGCATGTTGGAACTCGCTAGAACGGTGCTCGTGAACCTGTATGAGTGCTGGCTAATTCAAGATGTCCCAGTAAGAGTGCACTCTGTTGCCCTACACTCGGCATACACACTGTGAGTCGGAAAGCTACGGGCCTGGATATAGCTTAGAAGGGCCAGGGGAGCCTGAGGGTACTTGCTGTTCTTGCAGGAAATAGGGTTTCCAGGCGAGGCACCTAGGTGTCCTGAAAAGCGTACTGGCGTTAAAATGCTGCAGAGCAGCGACTACGGCCTCATGGAAACTGCTACACGCCTCCGCTTCTGCATAGCATTTCAGGGCCTTCCCTCGAGGCAAGTTCTCACGTTGCTTGCACTGTGAGCGACACAGCCTGTTAGGATGCTGTATTTCTCCTTGAATAGAGTGACTTCAGGAAAGAGGTCCTCGATAAATTCTAAGAAGAGTGTTATCTCAGGGCAGCTCAGACGAGGGCAATGTCGAAAATTTCCAGGGCATGTTGGACTGCCTAGAAATGTGGTTCTGATGCTGTTCGACTGCTCTGCAAATAGAGCTCTCCTGAAGTAACGTACAGTGTGTTGCCCGAGACTCGGCAGGCACAGAGGGCCTCCGAGGGACGTATGGGAATCAATGCTGCTCAGCCGTCCCACAGGGGTGTGGAATGCGTCAGTGATCTTGAAACAAAAATGATGCTCACCCGAGGGGCCTAGGAGTCCTGAAAAGGGTACTTCCTTTAAGATAAAGCGGAACCTCCACTAAGAGCTCATGGAAAGAGCTGCATGCCTCCCTTTCTGCAGGGCTACTCAGGGCCTTACCTCGAGGAAAGGACTCACGTTGAGATTCCCTTTAGCTCTAGAGCATGGCAAGGTGAGCCCCACCCCGCCCAATGCAGCTCCGTGTGTAGCCAGAGAAAACTCATTTTCTTCCCACACCCATGCCTACAGTGGCCAGAGGGCTGTCAACAGCAGAGAATTTCAGGGAGCTTCACGGCAGCAAGAATGGAGCTTTCCAAATGGAAAGCAAGGCTAGGACCATCATGCCCCCATTTCCATGGGCACAGGCAGCATACATCTCTGTGGTTTTTAACAAGTCAAATGCGACACAGAGTACACAGTTTGCTTCCCTGAATCAACTTCTCGAGGCAGGGTGTTCTGCACCTTGTGAACGGCCTCACCAAGGAACGCCCTAGCTAGGCCTCTGGGCCCGTGCCTCTTCAAAAGCCTGCAGTGCTACAGGAAAAACTGTGCTTTAGTTGCAATAGGAACGCATGCCGTCTTTCTCCTGGAGGCAGGATGACTTCAGGTAGGAGGTCCTGGATGGAAGGAGAAGCCTAGTGTTTTTCTCTGTGCAGCTCAGACCAGGGAATGAGTGCGACTTCCACGGCATGTTGGAACTTGCTAGAATGTTGCTCTTTTACCTATGCGAGTGCTGTGAATCAAGATATCACAAGAAAGAGTGTAGTGTGTTGCCCATGACTCAGCACACACAGAGGACCTCCGAGGGACCAATGGGCCTCGTTGTGGCTCAGCAGGCCTACAGGGGTGTGGAGGTACTCAGGGATCTTGGAACAAAAATGATGCTCACCCGAGAGGCCTAGGAGTCCTGAAAAGGGTACTTCCTTTAAAGTAAAGCAGAACAGCGACTTAGAGCTCATGGAAAGAGCTGCATGCCTACCTTTTTGCAGGGCTACTCAGGGCTTTACCTCGAGGCAAGGACTCACGTTGAGATTCCCTTTAGCTCTAGAGCATGGCAAGGTGAGCCCCACCCCGGCCAAAGAAGCTCCGTGTGTAGCCAGAGAAAACTCATTTTCTTCCCACACCAATGCTAGAGTGGCCAGAGGCCTGTCAACAGCTGAGAATTTCAGGGAGCTTCACGGCAGCAAGAATGGAGCTTTCCAAATGGAAAGCAAGGCTAGTACCATCATGCCCCCATTTCCATGGGCACAGGCAGCATACATCTCTGTGGTTTTTAACAAGTCAAATGAGACACAGAGTACACACTGTTTTCTTCCCTGAATCCACTTCTCGAGGCAGGGTGTTCTGCATCTAGTGAACGGCCTCACCAAGGAAAGCCCTAGCTAGGCCTCTGGGCCCGTGCCTCTTCAAAAGCCTGCAGTACTTCAGGAAAAACTGTGCTTTAGTTGCAATAGGAACGCAAGCCGTCTTTTTCCTGGAGGCAGGGTGCCTTCAGGTAGGAGGTCCTGGATGGAAGGAGAAGCCTAGTGTTTTTCTCTGTGCAGCTCAGACCAGGGAATGAGTGCAACTTCCATGGCATGTTGGAACTCGCTAGAACGGTGCTCGTGAACCTGTATGAGTGCTGGCTAATTCAAGATGTCCCAGTAAGAGTGCACTCTGTTGCCCTACACTCGGCATACACACTGTGAGTCGGAAAGCTACGGGCCTGGATATAGCTTAGAAGGGCCAGGGGAGCCTGAGGGTACTTGCTGTTCTTGCAGGAAATAGGGTTTCCAGGCGAGGCACCTAGGTGTCCTGAAAAGCGTACTGGCGTTAAAATGCTGCAGAGCAGCGACTACGGCCTCATGGAAACTGCTACACGCCTCCGCTTCTGCATAGCATTTCAGGGCCTTCCCTCGAGGCAAGTTCTCACGTTGCTTGCACTGTGAGCGACACAGCCTGTTAGGATGCTGTATTTCTCCTTGAATAGAGTGACTTCAGGAAAGAGGTCCTCGATAAATTCTAAGAAGAGTGTTATCTCAGGGCAGCTCAGACGAGGGCAATGTCGAAAATTTCCAGGGCATGTTGGACTGCCTAGAAATGTGGTTCTGATGCTGTTCGACTGCTCTGCAAATAGAGCTCTCCTGAAGTAACGTACAGTGTGTTGCCCGAGACTCGGCAGGCACAGAGGGCCTCCGAGGGACGTATGGGAATCAATGCTGCTCAGCCGTCCCACAGGGGTGTGGAATGCGTCAGTGATCTTGAAACAAAAATGATGCTCACCCGAGGGGCCTAGGAGTCCTGAAAAGGGTACTTCCTTTAAGATAAAGCGGAACCTCCACTAAGAGCTCATGGAAAGAGCTGCATGCCTCCCTTTCTGCAGGGCTACTCAGGGCCTTACCTCGAGGAAAGGACTCACGTTGAGATTCCCTTTAGCTCTAGAGCATGGCAAGGTGAGCCCCACCCCGGCCAATGCAGCTCCGTGTGTAGCCAGAGAAAACTCATTTTCTTCCCACACCCATGCCTACAGTGGCCAGAGGGCTGTCAACAGCAGAGAATTTCAGGGAGCTTCACGGCAGCAAGAATGGAGCTTTCCAAATGGAAAGCAAGGCTAGGACCATCATGCCCCCATTTCCATGGGCACAGGCAGCATACATCTCTGTGGTTTTTAACAAGTCAAATGCGACACAGAGTACACAGTTTGCTTCCCTGAATCAACTTCTCGAGGCAGGGTGTTCTGCACCTTGTGAACGGCCTCACCAAGGAACGCCCTAGCTAGGCCTCTGGGCCCGTGCCTCTTCAAAAGCCTGCAGTGCTACAGGAAAAACTGTGCTTTAGTTGCAATAGGAACGCATGCCGTCTTTCTCCTGGAGGCAGGATGACTTCAGGTAGGAGGTCCTGGATGGAAGGAGAAGCCTAGTGTTTTTCTCTGTGCAGCTCAGACCAGGGAATGAGTGCGACTTCCACGGCATGTTGGAACTTGCTAGAATGTTGCTCTTTTACCTATGCGAGTGCTGTGAATCAAGATATCACAAGAAAGAGTGTAGTGTGTTGCCCATGACTCAGCACACACAGAGGACCTCCGAGGGACCAATGGGCCTCGTTGTGGCTCAGCAGGCCTACAGGGGTGTGGAGGTACTCAGGGATCTTGGAAGAAAAATGATGCTCACCCGAGAGGCCTAGGAGTCCTGAAAAGGGTACTTCCTTTAAAGTAAAGCAGAACAGCGACTTAGAGCTCATGGAAAGAGCTGCATGCCTACCTTTTTGCAGGGCTACTCAGGGCTTTACCTCGAGGCAAGGACTCACGTTGAGATTCCCTTTAGCTCTAGAGCATGGCAAGGTGAGCCCCACCCCGGCCAAAGAAGCTCCGTGTGTAGCCAGAGAAAACTCATTTTCTTCCCACACCAATGCTAGAGTGGCCAGAGGCCTGTCAACAGCTGAGAATTTCAGGGAGCTTCACGGCAGCAAGAATGGAGCTTTCCAAATGGAAAGCAAGGCTAGTACCATCATGCCCCCATTTCCATGGGCACAGGCAGCATACATCTCTGTGGTTTTTAACAAGTCAAATGAGACACAGAGTACACACTGTTTTCTTCCCTGAATCCACTTCTCGAGGCAGGGTGTTCTGCATCTAGTGAACGGCCTCACCAAGGAAAGCCCTAGCTAGGCCTCTGGGCCCGTGCCTCTTCAAAAGCCTGCAGTACTTCAGGAAAAACTGTGCTTTAGTTGCACTAGGAACGCAAGCCGTCTTTTTCCTGGAGGCAGGGTGCCTTCAGGTAGGAGGTCCTGAATGGAAGGAGAAGCCTAGTGTTTTTCTCTGTGCAGCTCAGACCAGGGAATGAGTGCAACTTCCATGGCATGTTGGAACTCGCTAGAACGGTGCTCGTGAACCTGTATGAGTGCTGGCTAATTCAAGATGTCCCAGTAAGAGTGCACTCTGTTGCCCTACACTCGGCATACACACTGTGAGTCGGAAAGCTACGGACGGGCCTGGATATAGCTTAGAAGGGCCAGGGGAGCCTGAGGGTACTTGCTGTTCTTGCAGGAAATAGGGTTTCCAGGCGAGGCACCTAGGTGTCCTGAAAAGCGTACTGGCGTTAAAATGCTGCAGAGCAGCGACTACGGCCTCATGGAAACTGCTACACGCCTCCGCTTCTGCATAGCATTTCAGGGCCTTCCCTCGAGGCAAGTTCTCACGTTGCTTGCACTGTGAGCGACACAGCCTGTTAGGATGCTGTATTTCTCCTTGAATAGAGTGACTTCAGGAAAGAGGTCCTCGATAAATTCTAAGAAGAGTGTTATCTCAGGGCAGCTCAGACGAGGGCAATGTCGAAAATTTCCAGGGCATGTTGGACTGCCTAGAAATGTGGTTCTGATGCTGTTCGACTGCTCTGCAAATAGAGCTCTCCTGAAGTAACGTACAGTGTGTTGCCCGAGACTCGGCAGGCACAGAGGGCCTCCGAGGGACGTATGGGAATCAATGCTGCTCAGCCGTCCCACAGGGGTGTGGAATGCGTCAGTGATCTTGAAACAAAAATGATGCTCACCCGAGGGGCCTAGGAGTCCTGAAAAGGGTACTTCCTTTAAGATAAAGCGGAACCTCCACTAAGAGCTCATGGAAAGAGCTGCATGCCTCCCTTTCTGCAGGGCTACTCAGGGCCTTACCTCGAGGAAAGGACTCACGTTGAGATTCCCTTTAGCTCTAGAGCATGGCAAGGTGAGCCCCACCCCGGCCAAAGAAGCTCCGTGTTTAGCCAGAGAAAACTCATTTTCTTCCCACACCAATGCTAGAGTGGCCAGAGGCCTGTCAACAGCTGAGAATTTCAGGGAGCTTCACGGCAGCAAGAATGGAGCTTTCCAAATGGAAAGCAAGGCTAGGACCATCATGCCCCCATTTCCATGGGCACAGGCAGCATACATCTCTGTGGTTTCTAACAAGTCAAAAGAGACACAGAGTACACACTAGTTGCTTCCCTGAATGAACTTCTCGAGGCAGGGTGTTCTGCACCTTGTGAACGGCCTCAACAAGGAACGCCCTAGCTAGGCCTCTGGGCCCCTGCCTCTTCAAAAGCCTGCAGTGCTACAGGAAAAACTGTGCTTTAGTTGCAATAGGAACGCAAGCCGTCTTTTTCCTGGAGGCAGGGTGACTTCAGGTAGGAGGTCCTGGATGGAAGGAGAAGCCTAGTGTTTTTCTCTGTGCAGCTCAGACCAGGGAATGAGTGCAACTTCCATGGCATTTTGGAACTCGCTAGAACGGTGCTCATGAACCTGTATGAGTGCTGGCTAATTCAAGATGTCCCAGTAAGAGTGCACTCTGTTGCCCTACACTCGGCATACACACTGTGAGTCGGAAAGCTACGGGCCTGGATATAGCTTAGAAGGGCCAGGGGAGCCTGAGGGTACTTGCTGTTCTTGCAGGAAATAGGGTTTCCAGGCGAGGCACCTAGGTGTCCTGAAAAGCGTACTGGCGTTAAAATGCTGCAGAGCAGCGACTACGGCCTCATGGAAACTGCTACACGCCTCCGCTTCTGCATAGCATTTCAGGGCCTTCCCTCGAGGCAAGTTCTCACGTTGCTTGCACTGTGAGCGACACAGCCTGTTAGGATGCTGTATTTCTCCTTGAATAGAGTGACTTCAGGAAAGAGGTCCTCGATAAATTCTAAGAAGAGTGTTATCTCAGGGCAGCTCAGACGAGGGCAATGTCGAAAATTTCCAGGGCATGTTGGACTGCCTAGAAATGTGGTTCTGATGCTGTTCGACTGCTCTGCAAATAGAGCTCTCCTGAAGTAACGTACAGTGTGTTGCCCGAGACTCGGCAGGCACAGAGGGCCTCCGAGGGACGTATGGGAATCAATGCTGCTCAGCCGTCCCACAGGGGTGTGGAATGCGTCAGTGATCTTGAAACAAAAATGATGCTCACCCGAGGGGCCTAGGAGTCCTGAAAAGGGTACTTCCTTTAAGATAAAGCGGAACCTCCACTAAGAGCTCATGGAAAGAGCTGCATGCCTCCCTTTCTGCAGGGCTACTCAGGGCCTTACCTCGAGGAAAGGACTCACGTTGAGATTCCCTTTAGCTCTAGAGCATGGCAAGGTGAGCCCCACCCCGCCCAATGCAGCTCCGTGTGTAGCCAGAGAAAACTCATTTTCTTCCCACACCCATGCCTACAGTGGCCAGAGGGCTGTCAACAGCAGAGAATTTCAGGGAGCTTCACGGCAGCAAGAATGGAGCTTTCCAAATGGAAAGCAAGGCTAGGACCATCATGCCCCCATTTCCATGGGCACAGGCAGCATACATCTCTGTGGTTTTTAACAAGTCAAATGCGACACAGAGTACACAGTTTGCTTCCCTGAATCAACTTCTCGAGGCAGGGTGTTCTGCACCTTGTGAACGGCCTCACCAAGGAACGCCCTAGCTAGGCCTCTGGGCCCGTGCCTCTTCAAAAGCCTGCAGTGCTACAGGAAAAACTGTGCTTTAGTTGCAATAGGAACGCATGCCGTCTTTCTCCTGGAGGCAGGATGACTTCAGGTAGGAGGTCCTGGATGGAAGGAGAAGCCTAGTGTTTTTCTCTGTGCAGCTCAGACCAGGGAATGAGTGCGACTTCCACGGCATGTTGGAACTTGCTAGAATGTTGCTCTTTTACCTATGCGAGTGCTGTGAATCAAGATATCACAAGAAAGAGTGTAGTGTGTTGCCCATGACTCAGCACACACAGAGGACCTCCGAGGGACCAATGGGCCTCGTTGTGGCTCAGCAGGCCTACAGGGGTGTGGAGGTACTCAGGGATCTTGGAACAAAAATGATGCTCACCCGAGAGGCCTAGGAGTCCTGAAAAGGGTACTTCCTTTAAAGTAAAGCAGAACAGCGACTTAGAGCTCATGGAAAGAGCTGCATGCCTACCTTTTTGCAGGGCTACTCAGGGCTTTACCTCGAGGCAAGGACTCACGTTGAGATTCCCTTTAGCTCTAGAGCATGGCAAGGTGAGCCCCACCCCGGCCAAAGAAGCTCCGTGTGTAGCCAGAGAAAACTCATTTTCTTCCCACACCAATGCTAGAGTGGCCAGAGGCCTGTCAACAGCTGAGAATTTCAGGGAGCTTCACGGCAGCAAGAATGGAGCTTTCCAAATGGAAAGCAAGGCTAGTACCATCATGCCCCCATTTCCATGGGCACAGGCAGCATACATCTCTGTGGTTTTTAACAAGTCAAATGAGACACAGAGTACACACTGTTTTCTTCCCTGAATCCACTTCTCGAGGCAGGGTGTTCTGCATCTAGTGAACGGCCTCACCAAGGAAAGCCCTAGCTAGGCCTCTGGGCCCGTGCCTCTTCAAAAGCCTGCAGTACTTCAGGAAAAACTGTGCTTTAGTTGCAATAGGAACGCAAGCCGTCTTTTTCCTGGAGGCAGGGTGCCTTCAGGTAGGAGGTCCTGAATGGAAGGAGAAGCCTAGTGTTTTTCTCTGTGCAGCTCAGACCAGGGAATGAGTGCAACTTCCATGGCATGTTGGAACTCGCTAGAACGGTGCTCGTGAACCTGTATGAGTGCTGGCTAATTCAAGATGTCCCAGTAAGAGTGCACTCTGTTGCCCTACACTCGGCATACACACTGTGAGTCGGAAAGCTACGGACGGGCCTGGATATAGCTTAGAAGGGCCAGGGGAGCCTGAGGGTACTTGCTGTTCTTGCAGGAAATAGGGTTTCCAGGCGAGGCACCTAGGTGTCCTGAAAAGCGTACTGGCGTTAAAATGCTGCAGAGCAGCGACTACGGCCTCATGGAAACTGCTACACGCCTCCGCTTCTGCATAGCATTTCAGGGCCTTCCCTCGAGGCAAGTTCTCACGTTGCTTGCACTGTGAGCGACACAGCCTGTTAGGATGCTGTATTTCTCCTTGAATAGAGTGACTTCAGGAAAGAGGTCCTCGATAAATTCTAAGAAGAGTGTTATCTCAGGGCAGCTCAGACGAGGGCAATGTCGAAAATTTCCAGGGCATGTTGGACTGCCTAGAAATGTGGTTCTGATGCTGTTCGACTGCTCTGCAAATAGAGCTCTCCTGAAGTAACGTACAGTGTGTTGCCCGAGACTCGGCAGGCACAGAGGGCCTCCGAGGGACGTATGGGAATCAATGCTGCTCAGCCGTCCCACAGGGGTGTGGAATGCGTCAGTGATCTTGAAACAAAAATGATGCTCACCCGAGGGGCCTAGGAGTCCTGAAAAGGGTACTTCCTTTAAGATAAAGCGGAACCTCCACTAAGAGCTCATGGAAAGAGCTGCATGCCTCCCTTTCTGCAGGGCTACTCAGGGCCTTACCTCGAGGAAAGGACTCACGTTGAGATTCCCTTTAGCTCTAGAGCATGGCAAGGTGAGCCCCACCCCGGCCAAAGAAGCTCCGTGTTTAGCCAGAGAAAACTCATTTTCTTCCCACACCAATGCTAGAGTGGCCAGAGGCCTGTCAACAGCTGAGAATTTCAGGGAGCTTCACGGCAGCAAGAATGGAGCTTTCCAAATGGAAAGCAAGGCTAGGACCATCATGCCCCCATTTCCATGGGCACAGGCAGCATACATCTCTGTGGTTTCTAACAAGTCAAAAGAGACACAGAGTACACACTAGTTGCTTCCCTGAATGAACTTCTCGAGGCAGGGTGTTCTGCACCTTGTGAACGGCCTCAACAAGGAACGCCCTAGCTAGGCCTCTGGGCCCCTGCCTCTTCAAAAGCCTGCAGTGCTACAGGAAAAACTGTGCTTTAGTTGCAATAGGAACGCAAGCCGTCTTTTTCCTGGAGGCAGGGTGACTTCAGGTAGGAGGTCCTGGATGGAAGGAGAAGCCTAGTGTTTTTCTCTGTGCAGCTCAGACCAGGGAATGAGTGCAACTTCCATGGCATTTTGGAACTCGCTAGAACGGTGCTCATGAACCTGTATGAGTGCTGGCTAATTCAAGATGTCCCAGTAAGAGTGCAC
The DNA here is from genome assembly GCF_965194805.1 of Balaenoptera borealis. Classification (NCBI taxonomy): domain Eukaryota; kingdom Metazoa; phylum Chordata; class Mammalia; order Artiodactyla; family Balaenopteridae; genus Balaenoptera; species Balaenoptera borealis. The sequence goes on from NW_028122885.1 coordinate 150,570, forward strand.
TCTGTTGCCCTACACTCGGCATACACACTGTGAGTCGGAAAGCTACGGGCCTGGATATAGCTTAGAAGGGCCAGGGGAGCCTGAGGGTACTTGCTGTTCTTGCAGGAAATAGGGTTTCCAGGCGAGGCACCTAGGTGTCCTGAAAAGCGTACTGGCGTTAAAATGCTGCAGAGCAGCGACTACGGCCTCATGGAAACTGCTACACGCCTCCGCTTCTGCATAGCATTTCAGGGCCTTCCCTCGAGGCAAGTTCTCACGTTGCTTGCACTGTGAGCGACACAGCCTGTTAGGATGCTGTATTTCTCCTTGAATAGAGTGACTTCAGGAAAGAGGTCCTCGATAAATTCTAAGAAGAGTGTTATCTCAGGACATTCAGACGAGGGCAATGTCGAAAACTTCCAGGGCATGTTGGACTGCCTAGAAATGTGGTTCTGATGCTGTTCGACTGCTCTGCAAATAGAGCTCTCCTGAAGTAACGTACAGTGTGTTGCCCGAGACTCGGCAGGCACAGAGGGCCTCCGAGGGACGTATGGGAATCAATGCTGCTCAGCCGTCCCACAGGGGTGTGGAATGCGTCAGTGATCTTGAAACAAAAATGATGCTCACCCGAGGGGCCTAGGAGTCCTGAAAAGGGTACTTCCTTTAAGATAAAGCGGAACCTCCACTAAGAGCTCATGGAAAGAGCTGCATGCCTCCCTTTCTGCAGGGCTACTCAGGGCCTTACCTCGAGGAAAGGACTCACGTTGAGATTCCCTTTAGCTCTAGAGCATGGCAAGGTGAGCCCCACCCCGCCCAATGCAGCTCCGTGTGTAGCCAGAGAAAACTCATTTTCTTCCCACACCCATGCCTACAGTGGCCAGAGGGCTGTCAACAGCAGAGAATTTCAGGGAGCTTCACGGCAGCAAGAATGGAGCTTTCCAAATGGAAAGCAAGGCTAGGACCATCATGCCCCCATTTCCATGGGCACAGGCAGCATACATCTCTGTGGTTTTTAACAAGTCAAATGCGACACAGAGTACACAGTTTGCTTCCCTGAATCAACTTCTCGAGGCAGGGTGTTCTGCACCTTGTGAACGGCCTCACCAAGGAACGCCCTAGCTAGGCCTCTGGGCCCGTGCCTCTTCAAAAGCCTGCAGTGCTACAGGAAAAACTGTGCTTTAGTTGCAATAGGAACGCATGCCGTCTTTCTCCTGGAGGCAGGATGACTTCAGGTAGGAGGTCCTGGATGGAAGGAGAAGCCTAGTGTTTTTCTCTGTGCAGCTCAGACCAGGGAATGAGTGCGACTTCCACGGCATGTTGGAACTTGCTAGAATGTTGCTCTTTTACCTATGCGAGTGCTGTGAATCAAGATATCACAAGAAAGAGTGTAGTGTGTTGCCCATGACTCAGCACACACAGAGGACCTCCGAGGGACCAATGGGCCTCGTTGTGGCTCAGCAGGCCTACAGGGGTGTGGAGGTACTCAGGGATCTTGGAACAAAAATGATGCTCACCCGAGAGGCCTAGGAGTCCTGAAAAGGGTACTTCCTTTAAAGTAAAGCAGAACAGCGACTTAGAGCTCATGGAAAGAGCTGCATGCCTACCTTTTTGCAGGGCTACTCAGGGCTTTACCTCGAGGCAAGGACTCACGTTGAGATTCCCTTTAGCTCTAGAGCATGGCAAGGTGAGCCCCACCACGGCCAAAGAAGCTCCGTGTGTAGCCAGAGAAAACTCATTTTCTTCCCACACCAATGCTAGAGTGGCCAGAGGCCTGTCAACAGCAGAGAATTTCAGGGAGCTTCACGGCAGCAAGAATGGAGCTTTCCAAATGGAAAGCAAGGCTAGGACCATCATGCCCCCATTTCCATGGGCACAGGCAGCATACATCTCTGTGGTTTTTAACAAGTCAAATGAGACACAGAGTACACACTGTTTTCTTCCCTGAATCCACTTCTCGAGGCAGGGTGTTCTGCATCTAGTGAACGGCCTCACCAAGGAAAGCCCTAGCTAGGCCTCTGGGCCCGTGCCTCTTCAAAAGCCTGCAGTACTTCAGGAAAAACTGTGCTTTAGTTGCAATAGGAACGCAAGCCGTCTTTTTCCTGGAGGCAGGGTGACTTCAGGTAGGAGGTCCTGGATGGAAGGAGAAGCCTAGTGTTTTTCTCTGTGCAGCTCAGACCAGGGAATGAGTGCAACTTCCATGGCATGTTGGAACTCGCTAGAACGGTGCTCGTGAACCTGTATGAGTGCTGGCTAATTCAAGATGTCCCAGTAAGAGTGCACTCTGTTGCCCTACACTCGGCATACACACTGTGAGTCGGAAAGCTACGGGCCTGGATATAGCTTAGAAGGGCCAGGGGAGCCTGAGGGTACTTGCTGTTCTTGCAGGAAATAGGGTTTCCAGGCGAGGCACCTAGGTGTCCTGAAAAGCGTACTGGCGTTAAAATGCTGCAGAGCAGCGACTACGGCCTCATGGAAACTGCTACACGCCTCCGCTTCTGCATAGCATTTCAGGGCCTTCCCTCGAGGCAAGTTCTCACGTTGCTTGCACTGTGAGCGACACAGCCTGTTAGGATGCTGTATTTCTCCTTGAATAGAGTGACTTCAGGAAAGAGGTCCTCGATAAATTCTAAGAAGAGTGTTATCTCAGGGCAGCTCAGACGAGGGCAATGTCGAAAATTTCCAGGGCATGTTGGACTGCCTAGAAATGTGGTTCTGATGCTGTTCGACTGCTCTGCAAATAGAGCTCTCCTGAAGTAACGTACAGTGTGTTGCCCGAGACTCGGCAGGCACAGAGGGCCTCCGAGGGACGTATGGGAATCAATGCTGCTCAGCCGTCCCACAGGGGTGTGGAATGCGTCAGTGATCTTGAAACAAAAATGATGCTCACCCGAGGGGCCTAGGAGTCCTGAAAAGGGTACTTCCTTTAAGATAAAGCGGAACCTCCACTAAGAGCTCATGGAAAGAGCTGCATGCCTCCCTTTCTGCAGGGCTACTCAGGGCCTTACCTCGAGGAAAGGACTCACGTTGAGATTCCCTTTAGCTCTAGAGCATGGCAAGGTGAGCCCCACCCCGCCCAATGCAGCTCCGTGTGTAGCCAGAGAAAACTCATTTTCTTCCCACACCCATGCCTACAGTGGCCAGAGGGCTGTCAACAGCAGAGAATTTCAGGGAGCTTCACGGCAGCAAGAATGGAGCTTTCCAAATGGAAAGCAAGGCTAGGACCATCATGCCCCCATTTCCATGGGCACAGGCAGCATACATCTCTGTGGTTTTTAACAAGTCAAATGCGACACAGAGTACACAGTTTGCTTCCCTGAATCAACTTCTCGAGGCAGGGTGTTCTGCACCTTGTGAACGGCCTCACCAAGGAACGCCCTAGCTAGGCCTCTGGGCCCGTGCCTCTTCAAAAGCCTGCAGTGCTACAGGAAAAACTGTGCTTTAGTTGCAATAGGAACGCATGCCGTCTTTCTCCTGGAGGCAGGATGACTTCAGGTAGGAGGTCCTGGATGGAAGGAGAAGCCTAGTGTTTTTCTCTGTGCAGCTCAGACCAGGGAATGAGTGCGACTTCCACGGCATGTTGGAACTTGCTAGAATGTTGCTCTTTTACCTATGCGAGTGCTGTGAATCAAGATATCACAAGAAAGAGTGTAGTGTGTTGCCCATGACTCAGCACACACAGAGGACCTCCGAGGGACCAATGGGCCTCGTTGTGGCTCAGCAGGCCTACAGGGGTGTGGAGGTACTCAGGGATCTTGGAACAAAAATGATGCTCACCCGAGAGGCCTAGGAGTCCTGAAAAGGGTACTTCCTTTAAAGTAAAGCAGAACAGCGACTTAGAGCTCATGGAAAGAGCTGCATGCCTACCTTTTTGCAGGGCTACTCAGGGCTTTACCTCGAGGCAAGGACTCACGTTGAGATTCCCTTTAGCTCTAGAGCATGGCAAGGTGAGCCCCACCCCGGCCAAAGAAGCTCCGTGTGTAGCCAGAGAAAACTCATTTTCTTCCCACACCAATGCTAGAGTGGCCAGAGGCCTGTCAACAGCTGAGAATTTCAGGGAGCTTCACGGCAGCAAGAATGGAGCTTTCCAAATGGAAAGCAAGGCTAGTACCATCATGCCCCCATTTCCATGGGCACAGGCAGCATACATCTCTGTGGTTTTTAACAAGTCAAATGAGACACAGAGTACACACTGTTTTCTTCCCTGAATCCACTTCTCGAGGCAGGGTGTTCTGCATCTAGTGAACGGCCTCACCAAGGAAAGCCCTAGCTAGGCCTCTGGGCCCGTGCCTCTTCAAAAGCCTGCAGTACTTCAGGAAAAACTGTGCTTTAGTTGCAATAGGAACGCAAGCCGTCTTTTTCCTGGAGGCAGGGTGCCTTCAGGTAGGAGGTCCTGGATGGAAGGAGAAGCCTAGTGTTTTTCTCTGTGCAGCTCAGACCAGGGAATGAGTGCAACTTCCATGGCATGTTGGAACTCGCTAGAACGGTGCTCGTGAACCTGTATGAGTGCTGGCTAATTCAAGATGTCCCAGTAAGAGTGCACTCTGTTGCCCTACACTCGGCATACACACTGTGAGTCGGAAAGCTACGGACGGGCCTGGATATAGCTTAGAAGGGCCAGGGGAGCCTGAGGGTACTTGCTGTTCTTGCAGGAAATAGGGTTTCCAGGCGAGGCACCTAGGTGTCCTGAAAAGCGTACTGGCGTTAAAATGCTGCAGAGCAGCGACTACGGCCTCATGGAAACTGCTACACGCCTCCGCTTCTGCATAGCATTTCAGGGCCTTCCCTCGAGGCAAGTTCTCACGTTGCTTGCACTGTGAGCGACACAGCCTGTTAGGATGCTGTATTTCTCCTTGAATAGAGTGACTTCAGGAAAGAGGTCCTCGATAAATTCTAAGAAGAGTGTTATCTCAGGGCAGCTCAGACGAGGGCAATGTCGAAAATTTCCAGGGCATGTTGGACTGCCTAGAAATGTGGTTCTGATGCTGTTCGACTGCTCTGCAAATAGAGCTCTCCTGAAGTAACGTACAGTGTGTTGCCCGAGACTCGGCAGGCACAGAGGGCCTCCGAGGGACGTATGGGAATCAATGCTGCTCAGCCGTCCCACAGGGGTGTGGAATGCGTCAGTGATCTTGAAACAAAAATGATGCTCACCCGAGGGGCCTAGGAGTCCTGAAAAGGGTACTTCCTTTAAGATAAAGCGGAACCTCCACTAAGAGCTCATGGAAAGAGCTGCATGCCTCCCTTTCTGCAGGGCTACTCAGGGCCTTACCTCGAGGAAAGGACTCACGTTGAGATTCCCTTTAGCTCTAGAGCATGGCAAGGTGAGCCCCACCCCGGCCAATGCAGCTCCGTGTGTAGCCAGAGAAAACTCATTTTCTTCCCACACCCATGCCTACAGTGGCCAGAGGGCTGTCAACAGCAGAGAATTTCAGGGAGCTTCACGGCAGCAAGAATGGAGCTTTCCAAATGGAAAGCAAGGCTAGGACCATCATGCCCCCATTTCCATGGGCACAGGCAGCATACATCTCTGTGGTTTTTAACAAGTCAAATGCGACACAGAGTACACAGTTTGCTTCCCTGAATCAACTTCTCGAGGCAGGGTGTTCTGCACCTTGTGAACGGCCTCACCAAGGAACGCCCTAGCTAGGCCTCTGGGCCCGTGCCTCTTCAAAAGCCTGCAGTGCTACAGGAAAAACTGTGCTTTAGTTGCAATAGGAACGCATGCCGTCTTTCTCCTGGAGGCAGGATGACTTCAGGTAGGAGGTCCTGGATGGAAGGAGAAGCCTAGTGTTTTTCTCTGTGCAGCTCAGACCAGGGAATGAGTGCGACTTCCACGGCATGTTGGAACTTGCTAGAATGTTGCTCTTTTACCTATGCGAGTGCTGTGAATCAAGATATCACAAGAAAGAGTGTAGTGTGTTGCCCATGACTCAGCACACACAGAGGACCTCCGAGGGACCAATGGGCCTCGTTGTGGCTCAGCAGGCCTACAGGGGTGTGGAGGTACTCAGGGATCTTGGAACAAAAATGATGCTCACCCGAGAGGCCTAGGAGTCCTGAAAAGGGTACTTCCTTTAAAGTAAAGCAGAACAGCGACTTAGAGCTCATGGAAAGAGCTGCATGCCTACCTTTTTGCAGGGCTACTCAGGGCTTTACCTCGAGGCAAGGACTCACGTTGAGATTCCCTTTAGCTCTAGAGCATGGCAAGGTGAGCCCCACCCCGGCCAAAGAAGCTCCGTGTGTAGCCAGAGAAAACTCATTTTCTTCCCACACCAATGCTAGAGTGGCCAGAGGCCTGTCAACAGCTGAGAATTTCAGGGAGCTTCACGGCAGCAAGAATGGAGCTTTCCAAATGGAAAGCAAGGCTAGTACCATCATGCCCCCATTTCCATGGGCACAGGCAGCATACATCTCTGTGGTTTTTAACAAGTCAAATGAGACACAGAGTACACACTGTTTTCTTCCCTGAATCCACTTCTCGAGGCAGGGTGTTCTGCATCTAGTGAACGGCCTCACCAAGGAAAGCCCTAGCTAGGCCTCTGGGCCCGTGCCTCTTCAAAAGCCTGCAGTACTTCAGGAAAAACTGTGCTTTAGTTGCAATAGGAACGCAAGCCGTCTTTTTCCTGGAGGCAGGGTGCCTTCAGGTAGGAGGTCCTGGATGGAAGGAGAAGCCTAGTGTTTTTCTCTGTGCAGCTCAGACCAGGGAATGAGTGCAACTTCCATGGCATGTTGGAACTCGCTAGAACGGTGCTCGTGAACCTGTATGAGTGCTGGCTAATTCAAGATGTCCCAGTAAGAGTGCACTCTGTTGCCCTACACTCGGCATACACACTGTGAGTCGGAAAGCTACGGACGGGCCTGGATATAGCTTAGAAGGGCCAGGGGAGCCTGAGGGTACTTGCTGTTCTTGCAGGAAATAGGGTTTCCAGGCGAGGCACCTAGGTGTCCTGAAAAGCGTACTGGCGTTAAAATGCTGCAGAGCAGCGACTACGGCCTCATGGAAACTGCTACACGCCTCCGCTTCTGCATAGCATTTCAGGGCCTTCCCTCGAGGCAAGTTCTCACGTTGCTTGCACTGTGAGCGACACAGCCTGTTAGGATGCTGTATTTCTCCTTGAATAGAGTGACTTCAGGAAAGAGGTCCTCGATAAATTCTAAGAAGAGTGTTATCTCAGGGCAGCTCAGACGAGGGCAATGTCGAAAATTTCCAGGGCATGTTGGACTGCCTAGAAATGTGGTTCTGATGCTGTTCGACTGCTCTGCAAATAGAGCTCTCCTGAAGTAACGTACAGTGTGTTGCCCGAGACTCGGCAGGCACAGAGGGCCTCCGAGGGACGTATGGGAATCAATGCTGCTCAGCCGTCCCACAGGGGTGTGGAATGCGTCAGTGATCTTGAAACAAAAATGATGCTCACCCGAGGGGCCTAGGAGTCCTGAAAAGGGTACTTCCTTTAAGATAAAGCGGAACCTCCACTAAGAGCTCATGGAAAGAGCTGCATGCCTCCCTTTCTGCAGGGCTACTCAGGGCCTTACCTCGAGGAAAGGACTCACGTTGAGATTCCCTTTAGCTCTAGAGCATGGCAAGGTGAGCCCCACCCCGGCCAAAGAAGCTCCGTGTTTAGCCAGAGAAAACTCATTTTCTTCCCACACCAATGCTAGAGTGGCCAGAGGCCTGTCAACAGCTGAGAATTTCAGGGAGCTTCACGGCAGCAAGAATGGAGCTTTCCAAATGGAAAGCAAGGCTAGGACCATCATGCCCCCATTTCCATGGGCACAGGCAGCATACATCTCTGTGGTTTCTAACAAGTCAAAAGAGACACAGAGTACACACTAGTTGCTTCCCTGAATGAACTTCTCGAGGCAGGGTGTTCTGCACCTTGTGAACGGCCTCAACAAGGAACGCCCTAGCTAGGCCTCTGGGCCCCTGCCTCTTCAAAAGCCTGCAGTGCTACAGGAAAAACTGTGCTTTAGTTGCAATAGGAACGCAAGCCGTCTTTTTCCTGGAGGCAGGGTGACTTCAGGTAGGAGGTCCTGGATGGAAGGAGAAGCCTAGTGTTTTTCTCTGTGCAGCTCAGACCAGGGAATGAGTGCAACTTCCATGGCATTTTGGAACTCGCTAGAACGGTGCTCATGAACCTGTATGAGTGCTGGCTAATTCAAGATGTCCCAGTAAGAGTGCACTCTGTTGCCCTACACTCGGCATACACACTGTGAGTCGGAAAGCTACGGGCCTGGATATAGCTTAGAAGGGCCAGGGGAGCCTGAGGGTACTTGCTGTTCTTGCAGGAAATAGGGTTTCCAGGCGAGGCACCTAGGTGTCCTGAAAAGCGTACTGGCGTTAAAATGCTGCAGAGCAGCGACTACGGCCTCATGGAAACTGCTACACGCCTCCGCTTCTGCATAGCATTTCAGGGCCTTCCCTCGAGGCAAGTTCTCACGTTGCTTGCACTGTGAGCGACACAGCCTGTTAGGATGCTGTATTTCTCCTTGAATAGAGTGACTTCAGGAAAGAGGTCCTCGATAAATTCTAAGAAGAGTGTTATCTCAGGACATTCAGACGAGGGCAATGTCGAAAACTTCCAGGGCATGTTGGACTGCCTAGAAATGTGGTTCTGATGCTGTTCGACTGCTCTGCAAATAGAGCTCTCCTGAAGTAACGTACAGTGTGTTGCCCGAGACTCGGCAGGCACAGAGGGCCTCCGAGGGACGTATGGGAATCAATGCTGCTCAGCCGTCCCACAGGGGTGTGGAATGCGTCAGTGATCTTGAAACAAAAATGATGCTCACCCGAGGGGCCTAGGAGTCCTGAAAAGGGTACTTCCTTTAAGATAAAGCGGAACCTCCACTAAGAGCTCATGGAAAGAGCTGCATGCCTCCCTTTCTGCAGGGCTACTCAGGGCCTTACCTCGAGGAAAGGACTCACGTTGAGATTCCCTTTAGCTCTAGAGCATGGCAAGGTGAGCCCCACCCCGCCCAATGCAGCTCCGTGTGTAGCCAGAGAAAACTCATTTTCTTCCCACACCCATGCCTACAGTGGCCAGAGGGCTGTCAACAGCAGAGAATTTCAGGGAGCTTCACGGCAGCAAGAATGGAGCTTTCCAAATGGAAAGCAAGGCTAGGACCATCATGCCCCCATTTCCATGGGCACAGGCAGCATACATCTCTGTGGTTTTTAACAAGTCAAATGAGACACAGAGTACACACTGTTTTCTTCCCTGAATCCACTTCTCGAGGCAGGGTGTTCTGCATCTAGTGAACGGCCTCACCAAGGAAAGCCCTAGCTAGGCCTCTGGGCCCGTGCCTCTTCAAAAGCCTGCAGTACTTCAGGAAAAACTGTGCTTTAGTTGCAATAGGAACGCAAGCCGTCTTTTTCCTGGAGGCAGGGTGACTTCAGGTAGGAGGTCCTGGATGGAAGGAGAAGCCTAGTGTTTTTCTCTGTGCAGCTCAGACCAGGGAATGAGTGCAACTTCCATGGCATGTTGGAACTCGCTAGAACGGTGCTCGTGAACCTGTATGAGTGCTGGCTAATTCAAGATGTCCCAGTAAGAGTGCACTCTGTTGCCCTACACTCGGCATACACACTGTGAGTCGGAAAGCTACGGGCCTGGATATAGCTTAGAAGGGCCAGGGGAGCCTGAGGGTACTTGCTGTTCTTGCAGGAAATAGGGTTTCCAGGCGAGGCACCTAGGTGTCCTGAAAAGCGTACTGGCGTTAAAATGCTGCAGAGCAGCGACTACGGCCTCATGGAAACTGCTACACGCCTCCGCTTCTGCATAGCATTTCAGGGCCTTCCCTCGAGGCAAGTTCTCACGTTGCTTGCACTGTGAGCGACACAGCCTGTTAGGATGCTGTATTTCTCCTTGAATAGAGTGACTTCAGGAAAGAGGTCCTCGATAAATTCTAAGAAGAGTGTTATCTCAGGACATTCAGACGAGGGCAATGTCGAAAACTTCCAGGGCATGTTGGACTGCCTAGAAATGTGGTTCTGATGCTGTTCGACTGCTCTGCAAATAGAGCTCTCCTGAAGTAACGTACAGTGTGTTGCCCGAGACTCGGCAGGCACAGAGGGCCTCCGAGGGACGTATGGGAATCAATGCTGCTCAGCCGTCCCACAGGGGTGTGGAATGCGTCAGTGATCTTGAAACAAAAATGATGCTCACCCGAGGGGCCTAGGAGTCCTGAAAAGGGTACTTCCTTTAAGATAAAGCGGAACCTCCACTAAGAGCTCATGGAAAGAGCTGCATGCCTCCCTTTCTGCAGGGCTACTCAGGGCCTTACCTCGAGGAAAGGACTCACGTTGAGATTCCCTTTAGCTCTAGAGCATGGCAAGGTGAGCCCCACCCCGCCCAATGCAGCTCCGTGTGTAGCCAGAGAAAACTCATTTTCTTCCCACACCCATGCCTACAGTGGCCAGAGGGCTGTCAACAGCAGAGAATTTCAGGGAGCTTCACGGCAGCAAGAATGGAGCTTTCCAAATGGAAAGCAAGGCTAGGACCATCATGCCCCCATTTCCATGGGCACAGGCAGCATACATCTCTGTGGTTTTTAACAAGTCAAATGAGACACAGAGTACACACTGTTTTCTTCCCTGAATCCACTTCTCGAGGCAGGGTGTTCTGCATCTAGTGAACGGCCTCACCAAGGAAAGCCCTAGCTAGGCCTCTGGGCCCGTGCCTCTTCAAAAGCCTGCAGTACTTCAGGAAAAACTGTGCTTTAGTTGCAATAGGAACGCAAGCCGTCTTTTTCCTGGAGGCAGGGTGCCTTCAGGTAGGAGGTCCTGGATGGAAGGAGAAGCCTAGTGTTTTTCTCTGTGCAGCTCAGACCAGGGAATGAGTGCAACTTCCATGGCATGTTGGAACTCGCTAGAACGGTGCTCGTGAACCTGTATGAGTGCTGGCTAATTCAAGATGTCCCAGTAAGAGTGCACTCTGTTGCCCTACACTCGGCATACACACTGTGAGTCGGAAAGCTACGGACGGGCCTGGATATAGCTTAGAAGGGCCAGGGGAGCCTGAGGGTACTTGCTGTTCTTGCAGGAAATAGGGTTTCCAGGCGAGGCACCTAGGTGTCCTGAAAAGCGTACTGGCGTTAAAATGCTGCAGAGCAGCGACTACGGCCTCATGGAAACTGCTACACGCCTCCGCTTCTGCATAGCATTTCAGGGCCTTCCCTCGAGGCAAGTTCTCACGTTGCTTGCACTGTGAGCGACACAGCCTGTTAGGATGCTGTATTTCTCCTTGAATAGAGTGACTTCAGGAAAGAGGTCCTCGATAAATTCTAAGAAGAGTGTTATCTCAGGGCAGCTCAGACGAGGGCAATGTCGAAAATTTCCAGGGCATGTTGGACTGCCTAGAAATGTGGTTCTGATGCTGTTCGACTGCTCTGCAAATAGAGCTCTCCTGAAGTAACGTACAGTGTGTTGCCCGAGACTCGGCAGGCACAGAGGGCCTCCGAGGGACGTATGGGAATCAATGCTGCTCAGCCGTCCCACAGGGGTGTGGAATGCGTCAGTGATCTTGAAACAAAAATGATGCTCACCCGAGGGGCCTAGGAGTCCTGAAAAGGGTACTTCCTTTAAGATAAAGCGGAACCTCCACTAAGAGCTCATGGAAAGAGCTGCATGCCTCCCTTTCTGCAGGGCTACTCAGGGCCTTACCTCGAGGCAAGGACTCACGTTGAGATTCCCTTTAGCTCTAGAGCATGGCAAGGTGAGCCCCACCCCGCCCAATGCAGCTCCGTGTGTAGCCAGAGAAAACTCATTTTCTTCCCACACCCATGCCTACAGTGGCCAGAGGGCTGTCAACAGCAGAGAATTTCAGGGAGCTTCACGGCAGCAAGAATGGAGCTTTCCAAATGGAAAGCAAGGCTAGGACCATCATGCCCCCATTTCCATGGGCACAGGCAGCATACATCTCTGTGGTTTTTAACAAGTCAAATGCGACACAGAGTACACAGTTTGCTTCCCTGAATCAACTTCTCGAGGCAGGGTGTTCTGCACCTTGTGAACGGCCTCACCAAGGAACGCCCTAGCTAGGCCTCTGGGCCCGTGCCTCTTCAAAAGCCTGCAGTGCTACAGGAAAAACTGTGCTTTAGTTGCAATAGGAACGCATGCCGTCTTTCTCCTGGAGGCAGGATGACTTCAGGTAGGAGGTCCTGGATGGAAGGAGAAGCCTAGTGTTTTTCTCTGTGCAGCTCAGACCAGGGAATGAGTGCGACTTCCACGGCATGTTGGAACTTGCTAGAATGTTGCTCTTTTACCTATGCGAGTGCTGTGAATCAAGATATCACAAGAAAGAGTGTAGTGTGTTGCCCATGACTCAGCACACACAGAGGACCTCCGAGGGACCAATGGGCCTCGTTGTGGCTCAGCAGGCCTACAGGGGTGTGGAGGTACTCAGGGATCTTGGAACAAAAATGATGCTCACCCGAGAGGCCTAGGAGTCCTGAAAAGGGTACTTCCTTTAAAGTAAAGCAGAACAGCGACTTAGAGCTCATGGAAAGAGCTGCATGCCTACCTTTTTGCAGGGCTACTCAGGGCTTTACCTCGAGGCAAGGACTCACGTTGAGATTCCCTTTAGCTCTAGAGCATGGCAAGGTGAGCCCCACCCCGGCCAAAGAAGCTCCGTGTGTAGCCAGAGAAAACTCATTTTCTTCCCACACCAATGCTAGAGTGGCCAGAGGCCTGTCAACAGCTGAGAATTTCAGGGAGCTTCACGGCAGCAAGAATGGAGCTTTCCAAATGGAAAGCAAGGCTAGGACCATCATGCCCCCATTTCCATGGGCACAGGCAGCATACATCTCTGTGGTTTTTAACAAGTCAAATGAGACACAGAGTACACACTGTTTTCTTCCCTGAATCCACTTCTCGAGGCAGGGTGTTCTGCATCTAGTGAACGGCCTCACCAAGGAAAGCCCTAGCTAGGCCTCTGGGCCCGTGCCTCTTCAAAAGCCTGCAGTACTTCAGGAAAAACTGTGCTTTAGTTGCAATAGGAACGCAAGCCGTCTTTTTCCTGGAGGCAGGGTGCCTTCAGGTAGGAGGTCCTGGATGGAAGGAGAAGCCTAGTGTTTTTCTCTGTGCAGCTCAGACCAGGGAATGAGTGCAACTTCCATGGCATGTTGGAACTCGCTAGAACGGTGCTCGTGAACCTGTATGAGTGCTGGCTAATTCAAGATGTCCCAGTAAGAGTGCACTCTGTTGCCCTACACTCGGCATACACACTGTGAGTCGGAAAGCTACGGGCCTGGATATAGCTTAGAAGGGCCAGGGGAGCCTGAGGGTACTTGCTGTTCTTGCAGGAAATAGGGTTTCCAGGCGAGGCACCTAGGTGTCCTGAAAAGCGTACTGGCGTTAAAATGCTGCAGAGCAGCGACTACGGCCTCATGGAAACTGCTACACGCCTCCGCTTCTGCATAGCATTTCAGGGCCTTCCCTCGAGGCAAGTTCTCACGTTGCTTGCACTGTGAGCGACACAGCCTGTTAGGATGCTGTATTTCTCCTTGAATAGAGTGACTTCAGGAAAGAGGTCCTCGATAAATTCTAAGAAGAGTGTTATCTCAGGGCAGCTCAGACGAGGGCAATGTCGAAAATTTCCAGGGCATGTTGGACTGCCTAGAAATGTGGTTCTGATGCTGTTCGACTGCTCTGCAAATAGAGCTCTCCTGAAGTAACGTACAGTGTGTTGCCCGAGACTCGGCAGGCACAGAGGGCCTCCGAGGGACGTATGGGAATCAATGCTGCTCAGCCGTCCCACAGGGGTGTGGAATGCGTCAGTGATCTTGAAACAAAAATGATGCTCACCCGAGGGGCCTAGGAGTCCTGAAAAGGGTACTTCCTTTAAAGTAAAGCTGAACAGCGACTTAGAGCTAATGGAAAGAGCTGCATGCCTACCTTTTTGCAGGGCTACTCAGGGCCTTACCTCGAGGCAAGGACTCACGTTGAGATTCCCTTTAGCTCTACAGCATGGCAAGGTGAGCCCCACCCCGGCCAAAGAAGCTCCGTGTGTAGCCAGAGAAAACTCATTTTCTTCCCACACCAATGCTAGAGTGGCCAGAGGCCTGTCAACAGCAGAGAATTTCAGGGAGCTTCACGGCAGCAAGAATGGAGCTTTCCAAATGGAAAGCAAGGCTAGGACCATCATGCCCCCATTTCCATGGGCACAGGCAGCATACATCTCTGTGGTTTTTAACAAGTCAAATGAGACACAGAGTACACACTGTTTTCTTCCCTGAATCCACTTCTCGAGGCAGGGTGTTCTGCATCTAGTGAACGGCCTCACCAAGGAAAGCCCTAGCTAGGCCTCTGGGCCCGTGCCTCTTCAAAAGCCTGCAGTACTTCAGGAAAAACTGTGCTTTAGTTGCACTAGGAACGCAAGCCGTCTTTTTCCTGGAGGCAGGGTGACTTCAGGTAGGAGGTCCTGGATGGAAGGAGAAGCCTAGTGTTTTTCTCTGTGCA